>NC_048219.1:158767157-158917192 GCF_002007445.2 Ailuropoda melanoleuca | reverse complement strand
TATAACTTCCAGTACTTTGGGGGTGGAGTCTTTTGGGTTTTCCATATAGAGTACCATGTCATCTGCGAAGAGAGGTNAGAGACAGTTTGACTTCTTCTTTGCCGATTTGGATACCTTTGATCCCTTTTTGTCTTCTGATTGCTGTTGCAAGGACTTCTAGTACTATGTTGAATAATAGTGGCGAGAGTGGGCATCCTTGTCGTGTTCCTGATCTTAAGGGAAAGGCTTCCAGCTTTTCCCCATTGAGAATAATGCTTGCAGTAGGCTTTTCATAGATGGCTTTTATGAGATTGAGAAATGTACCCTCTATTCCTACACTCTGAAGGGTTTTAATCAGGAAAGGATGCTGTATTTTGTCAAATGCTGTTTCTGCATCAATTGAGAGGATCATATGGTTCCTGAGTCTTTTCTTGATGATATGATGTATCACGCTGGTTAATTTGCGAGTGTTGAACCATGCTTGCATCCCAGGTATGAATCCCACTTGGTCATGATGGATAATCCTTTTAATGTACTGTTGGATTCTATTAGCAAGGATCTTGTTGAGGATTTTGGCATCCATATTCATTAGAGAAATCGGTCTGTAATTCTCCTTTTTGAGGGGGTCNGGGCCTTTTCTGGTTCCATACAAATTTAAGGACTATTTGTTCCAGTTCTTTAAAATGTCCTCGGTATTTTGATCGGGATAGCATTGAAAGTGTAGATTGCTCTGGGTAGCACGGACATTTTAACTATGTTAGTTCTTCCGATCCATGAGCATGGAATATTTTTCCATCTTTTTGTGTCTTCTTCAACGTCTTTCAAGAGTGATTTGTAGTTTCTAGAATATAGATCCTTTACGTCTCTGGTTAAGTTAATTCCAAGGTAACGTATGGTTTTTGGTGCTATTGTAAATGGGATGGATTCCCTAATTTCTGTTTCTTCAGTCTCGTTATTCGTGTATAGAAATGCAACTGACTTCTGAGCATTGATTTTGTATCCCGCCACATTACTGAATTGCTCTATAACTTCCAGTACTTTGGGGGTGGAGTCTTTTGGGTTTTCCATATAGAGTACCATGTCATCTGCGAAGAGAGGTAGTTTGACTTCTTCTCTGCTGATTTGGATACCTTTGATCCCTTTTTGTCTTCTGATTGCTGTTGCAAGGACTTCTAGTACTATGTTGAATAATAGTGGCGAGAGTGGGCATCCCTGTCGTGTTCCTGATCATAAGGGAAAGGCTTCCAGCTTTTCCCCATTGAGAATAATATTTGCTGTAGGCTTTTCATAGATGGCTTTTATGAGATTGAGAAATGTACCCTCTATTCCTACACTCTGAAGGGTTTTAGTCAGGAAAGGATGCTGTATTTTGTCAAATGCTGTTTCTGCATCAATTGAGAGGATCATATGGTTCCTGAGTCTTTTCTTGATGATATGATGTATCACGCTGGTTAATTTGCGAGTGTTGAACCACCCTTGCATCCCAGGGATGAATCCCCCTTGGTCATGATGGATAATCCTTTTAATGTACTGTTGGATTCTATTATCAAGGATCTTGTTGAGGATTTTTGCGTCCATATTCATTAGGGACATCGGTCTGTATTTCTCCTTTTTGTGGGTCTTTGCCTTGTTTTGGGATCAAGGTAAGATTGGCCTCATAGAATGAGTTTGGTAGCTTTCCTTCTGTTTCTATTTTTTTGAAATAGCTTTAGGAGAATAGGTATTATTTGCTAAATATTTGTTAAGAATTTTTAAATCTATGTACATGAGAGACATCATTTGCTAGTATTTTTTTTTCATGGAATTTTTCTGAGGGTTTCTTTATTAGAATAAAGTAAGACTAGTGGGATTCATTGGGAACTATTCCCTTCTCTTTAACTTCCTGGAATATTTTGAGCATGATTGAGATTATTTCTTCCTTAAAGCTTTAGTATAATTCACCAGTGAATATATCTGGGCATCAACAATTTCTCTTTTCTCTTATCTACCTATTCAATATGATTAGAGGTTCATCATTTTTAGTTAAATTATGCAGTGGTCAGAAAACATAATATGTATCACTTGAAGCTTGCCATATTCATTCAAGCTTGTTTCATAGTGCAGGATATAGTCAGTCTTGGTAAATGTTCCCTGTACATGTGAAAAGAATGTTCATTCTCTTGCTCGCTGAATTCTATTAAGTTCAACACCTTTGGTTTCTAGTTTTGTTTAAACCTTTAGAATATTTATGACTTTTCAGTCTGTTTCTTGTATCAGTTGTTGAAAGTGGATGTTGGAATCTTTGATCATAATTTTGATGTTCTATATTCCTTTTGAGGTTTATCAGTTTTGTTTTATATATTTTAAACCTTCGTGTGTGTACACAGACTTTATGACTGTAATAATCCCTTCATAAATTAAACATCTTAAAATTATGAAATCGCCTTCCACTTTGCCTGATATTAATACAGCTTCATCATCTTTATTTTGTTTAGTGTGAATTTAGAACGTTTTTCATCCTTTTACTTATGTCCAGCCGTAATTATAAAAGCATGTTTTTTTGAAGCAGCATATATTTGGGTCTTGCCTTGTAGTATAATCTGATAATCTTGTTTAGCCCATAATTTGCATTTTATATGATTGTCGTGGTTGTGTTTATACCTGCCATCTTGCAATTTGCTCCTTACTGACCTTATCTTGTTTGTTTGTTTTACCTTTTTTCTTCTTTTTTTGACTTTCTTTTCATTGAGATCTATTATTCCATTTCTTCTCCATTTTCTGTTTTATTAACCATAACTTATTAACTATATAAGTATATGTAATGATATTTGCCATCTTTTGGTTCACAATGCATATCTTTAACTTATCACTGTCTAACCTCAATAATATTCTAGTAATTCAGATAGAGTGTGAGAACCTTACTTTTACTTCTTCCATCAGTGTTAATGTTCTTGTCAAGTATTTACTTTCACAGGTAAAATAAACCTGATAAATAATGTTATTATTTGTTTAAAAGTACATTGTATATTAACAAGATTTAAGTAAAGTGAAAAAAACATATATTTTTCTTTGTAAAACCATTTCTGGTACTCCTTGTTTTTTGTCTGATACACATTTCCATCTGGTACCTTTGTTTCTTACTGAAGAACTTTTCTTAACAGTTCTTAGGATGCGATCTCATAATATTAAATTAGTATTTCTTTTCCAGAAAACTTTTTATTTTGCCTTCACTTTTGGGAGTTATTTCTAGTGGAAAATATGTTCTTATCCTTATATTTGTTCCTCTGATTTATAAAATCTGTCCTTTTTACGTTTTCCCCCTTTTTTTTTTTGATTTGGGACAATTATTTTATGATGTGCTGTGTGTTTTTTGTTTTTTTTTAATTTTTTCTTGTTTAGTGTGTAGGGTTCATTAAGCTTTTTGGAACTGTGAATTTATAATATTTGTGAAATTTGGAAACTTCTGGCCAATATTTCTTTAATATTTTTTTCTCCCTTCCTCTCTCTCCTCTCCTTTGAGGAGTCATTATGTATATATACTAGACCATTTAAATTTTCACACAGCTCAATGACAGACTTTTCTCAATTATTTTTTTTCTCTGTATTTGATTTCAGTATTTTCTATCCCTTTCTCTTCAAGGTAACTTTTAAAAAAAATTCTGCAATATCTTATCTGCCATTAATACCATATGATGTATTTTTTCATCTCTGAAATTATAGTTTTTATTTCTATAAGTTTATTGTCTTTTTCCCTTTTTTTTTTTTTTACATACTCCAAGTCTCCACTGAACATTTTACGTACAGAATACCAATTAAAGAACTGTTTTACTGTCCTTTCTTGCTAATTTTAAGCATCTGCACTATTTGGGTTCATTTCAGTTGAGATAATTCTCTTTATTAGAAGTTCTGTTTTTCTGCCTCTTTGGATGCCTGGTATTGTTGAATTGGATGCTGTACTGTATGAGTTTCCTTAGTTGAGTTTTGGATATCTTTGTGTAGCTATAACTTCTCTTAAGCTTGTCTGTCCCTATGCAGCTAATTGTAAACAGTTTGATCCCTTCAGGACTCATTCGTGTAGTTTGTTAAATAGACCTAGAGCAGTGCCCAGTGTAAGGCAATTGTGACCTACTACCGAAACAAGACCTTACAGAGTGCTCTTTTAAATCCCTCATGAACTGGGAATTGTTCCAGTCTGTGTAGCGATAAAAGGCACTAATTGTTTTAATGTGGTTCTTCCCTTACCTTGAGTAGTTTACTCATATCAGACTTCCTGATTAGTACTTAATTGCAGATTCTAGGAGGCTTTCTGTGAAGCTCTTCCTTCTCTCTTCTTTTGTCCTGTGAACTCAAGCCCCTTCATTACTACCACTCAGTTCTGTCTTTCATCAAAAATGAATCTCCAGTTTTCTCCACTGGCAACATGGGCAGGAAGCTCTCCTGCCCCAATACAATAAGCCTGTGGAATTCTTTTCATTTGATCTTCCATCTCACAATGATTATTACACTTTGTTGCCAATGTGATATATCTCAAAATCACTGTCACATTTTTGGGTTGCTGTTCAGAGAGGAGAATAAATCTAATATTTGGTATTCTATCTTGTCTGTAAGCATAAGTGACCTTCTAACTTTTTCATTTTAACTCAAACACATTCTTTAGTGTGCTTTCAGAAAGTAACTGGGTTTAGTCTACTTATCCTTAGCTCATAAATGTTCCTAAATGCTAATTATTATTTTGCAATTGTATTTTAGTTTTATATTTTTCCCTCAGTAATTGAAGATGTTGACTATTATCAGTATCCATGTAGCTAATGAGAAATATACTGTCAATCTTTTTTTTTTTTTAATAGACGATTGGTTTTTCTTCTGTGATCCCCTTTGAATCTTTTTATCAAACTTGCTGGGCAGAGATTTTACTGTTTCCTTTCTTCTTTCCTTTTTTCTCATTTTTTAAAAGTTTTTGTTTGAGTTTTAATCCTAATTTTCAGTGGATTCTAGACCTTTGAGGACTTTAATTCTGACATTATTTCTTCAAACATCTCTAAACTATTTTCTTCTCTTGTGTTTAGTATATTAGATATGGAAACATTTAGCCCTATATTTCATCCTTTATATTTTGTTTTATCTATGCCACATTTTTATCTCTCACATATTTTGGAAGAACTTCCTAGTTAGGGGTTTCAGTTTGCTGTACTGAAACTTAGAACTCGACCTTGATTTATTCTCTCTTGTTACAATTTCAAATCCTATCACATTAAACAGAGCAGACTTATTTAACAGCCTTTTAAAATGGGTCTTTTAACTGTTTCAGTGAAACTGTAAGTTCCTCTGTTTGTGGAGTTTCTCCTTTGTCTCCAAACACTGCAGATTCTTCATTTTGCACTAATTCTCTGTAGCAGAATTCTCAAACAACTGGTGATCTTGTTAAAGGTTTTTAATATACTGTTGGTTGGCTGTTGTGAGTCAGTATCTTGCTGTGGATTTGGGAACAATTACACTTCTCAGGGTTCCAAGTTATTACCTGCCCTACATTAATTTTCTGATCATAGTACCCACATATAGTGCTATGTTAAGGTAATGATACCTCACTCGTTTTGCTTGCTAACGGAAGTATAGCCGGCCTTGTAGGATTATTTCAATTGGCCCAAATATTCTAATTGCTATCTAAAAAATCTCAAATCTATAATCTGATCTCTGCATAGTCCAGAATAAATCTCTTATCAGAAAAGTAACTTTACAATAGTGCATTAAGGGGCAGTTGACTCCACCTCTATTTTTCCATCAGTCAAATACAGCCATCATTTTTTTTCCTACAGAAATTTCTCAAAATAATTTGGTTTGTTGATAAATGATACTGAGAATCTATGTCCTTTGATTTCAGATAAACGGGGCTGAATCTTTGCTATCTTGATCTACTTTCTGTAAACATGATTCAATTTTAATGTATTGTTTAAGGAATTGTTAATAAATGCCTGATTTGGGAATATAATATTTTAAGAGTAATTTTTACACATGTTAAATTACATATGTTAAAGGAACAAATAAAAAATTCACTGTAAAATAAAAATTGTGCCAAACAAAAACGAGTATACTATTAATAAAGTAAAGCAATACTGTTAGTTTTAATTTTTTTGTTAGACACCAGATAGATATGTGTCTCGTGGTTAACCTTTTTTCTCATTTAGGGGATAAAATGCAAAATATTACTCAAGAAGATTTCTAATTCTTTATGACATTAATTTTAATTATTAAACTATAGCTTTACCATCCTCACATATAAACATGTAACAATGTTGGCCACTTCTATGGTTTTTATTACATCTTAGTATTTATAGTTCTTTGATTTGGCAAAAAAAAGTAATGCAAAGCATATGAAACAAACATAGCAGTGATAATATTCTATATGTGTGTCAGGGTTTTACAAAATTGCCTCCACTGCCAACTTTTCTAGTAGTTATTCAGTGAAAGAAAATGATCATTGATGTTCAAGAGTTTGAAGACTAACCATCAGGTAATTTATAGTGTATCACTAAAAATATCTAGTGAAAATTGCTTGTCAGAAAAATACATACAATTTTAAATGTCAGTAACAGTGACAAGATATTCTCAGATTTTATTCCTTAATATGATTTCCTCTTTTCTATTTTTGAAAGAGAATTTAATAAAAGAAAATACCAAAACAAACTGTCAACTCCCATGCTAGAAAGCATAGTCCATGGAGCATGGAGAAAGAAGCATTTTTGAGTAGTATAATTCATATAAATATTGACCTCATGACTATAAAAACACAAGTTGAGGGATACCTGCGTGGCTCAATCAGTAATGTGTCTGACTCTTGATTTTCCACTGGGGTCATCAACTCAGGGTTGTGGGGTTAAGTTCCACATCGGGCTCTGCGCTCAGCTAGGAGTCTACTTGAGATTCTCTCCCTCTTCCCCTGCCCTTCCCCCTTCTCATGGATGCTCGTGCCTGCGCGCTCGCTCTCTCTTTTTCTCTCTCTCTTTCTCTCAAATAAATAAATCTGGGACGCCTGGCTTTGATATCAGATCAGGTCTTAATCTCAGGCTTGTGAGTTTGATCCCTGCATTGGGCTCTGTGCTGGGTGTGGAGCCAACTTTAAATAAATAAATATTTTAAAAAATAAGCTGAATTTATTGAGGAAACCGAATATACCTAAGTGACAATATAGCTTAATGAAAGCAGTTAATGATAAAGAGCTGTTTTTGAGGTCAACATTTTAATTGGAGAACAGAAAAAAAAAGCTATTTGTAGACTTGTAACTATACAACTTGAATAAATTATTTTATCAAATAATTGTCACATTTCTAATGTTTATATGGAATTATACATATTTACAAGATCATGTGATACAGATTCTAACTACATCTAATTTATATTGTAGTGAGGTAATCAGTTTCCATATACGCTATATGTATTTAGCATCCAGAAATTTACCTATTACTGTTCCATTTTCTGGATGCTATTCTACCTGATAGTTTAAGTTATTACTCCTGCCTATATAATTTATTTTACAGAAAGGAGTAGCACCACTTCCAAACTTGTTCATATATAAGCTAATTAATTCTCCTTCAATTATTTTATTTAACACATTTTCATTACGGTCTACAGTTTGCCAGGTATTGAACTGAGCTCTAATATAGCAAGGGTTGCAGAAAACATCTATACTTCAGAAGACTATGGTTTCATAGTAAAATAGTTCTTACATTTCCCACTGAAAAGGTAAAGCTAGTTAAACTTCAGCTCAATCTGACTTTTAATTATATTTGTTTAAACATAATTTATATAAAAATCACTCATTGTAAGCATCCAATTCAGTCATTTATAATAAGCTTCGATAATTTTGCAGCAGTAGATATATTCCAGTTCAGAAACTTGAAAATCATTCCTCAAAATGTTCCTTATGCTCCTTTGTAATCAACTCCTTTTACTTTCTTGACCTAGATAAACACCAATCTCTATTGATTTACTTCTAGAAATTCCTGTAAATAGAATCCTAAATTATGTATTCTTTTGGGTCTGGCTTCTTTCACCTGGGATTATGACTTGAAGATTTATCCATTTTGCGGAGTGTGTTAATAGGTTTTTTTTTTTTTAAGATTATTTACATGAAAGCACAGGAGGGGGAGGGGCAATGGGAGAGGAAGAGAGAGTGAGAGAAGCAGACTTCCTCCTGAGTACAGAGCCCAATGAGGGGCTTGATCTCATGACACTGAGATCATGACTGATCTGAGATCAAGAGTCAGATGCCTAACCAACTAAGCCACCCAGGCACCCCAATAGGTTTATTTCTTGTTGTTGCTGAGTGATACATCATTATATGTATATAGGACTTTGCGTTCATCCACTAATTATCCAATGTAGTTTGGATTGGATATAATGATTTGGGGGTATTATGAATAATACTTATATAACTTATGCATGCAAGTCTCTGTATGGACATAGGTCTTGACTTTTTAAGAATTTTAAATTGTCAATAAGAGCTCAATAATTACATAAACTAATTTAAAAAATTCTGTATGGATATAAATTCCTGGTACTGATAGATTCATTATATTATATATATAATGAATATTCATTGTATGAAGGCAATGAGGATTTGAGGTTCTCTTGGGACTTACTGTAGCTTCATAAATATGTCTAGTATAGTCTCACCAATTTAAGACATTAAAGATAGCTTAAGAATTAAAGATCTTTTAGCAAAAGACCTTTATTTGGAAGATTTTAATTTTTGGTGACTTCCTCTTACAATTAACAGTCTCAAAGTGTAAGAGTTATTTACAGTTTTAGTGAGAGATGGGCTCACTATGCTGTGAAGCTAGTTTCAAGTAGATCTCCCAGGAGGTCAGATGATCAAAATCTTCCCTTCACTTCTGTTCATTAGAAGTTGACTCTATAAGGGAAGTGGGAGGGAAAGCTAATGATTCTAAGTCACATTAACAAAGATATTTTAAGAATCACTATTGCTGAGAGCTTTGTAACTAGACCCTATTTGGGGAAAATAGAAAATTACCTTAGTTTATCTGTCATTTTATTAACAGGAGACAATTAATTGTCATTTTCTTGTTTTGCCATCATAATGTAATTAATATTCATGTTGAAGAGTTTGAATCATTGCAATATCATGAAGTGCTTTTGGCATAATCAATAAGATTAGATCACATTCAGTGTAATTCTATTGCTACATTATCAATTTCTATTGTTTTGCAAATAATAGCACATGCATACTCTTATTTGTTGCTCAGAATTTTTGTTTGATGACTGCAGTATATCTTACATGTTATTTATAAAATTGATTTTGTAAACAGGAGTTTAACACATAATATATGCACCTATTATGTAAATCACACTAAACATAATCGTCATTGCAGAATTTTCTGCAAGAGTCAGTCAATTTGGTGAAAAATCAGTTAAGCAAGTAATTACTTTTAATTCTCTATTTAATGAGCCCAACAGTTTAAATCATTTGTCTAGTTTAGACTTAAAATTAAATATTTGGAGACTAATGTGGAAAGAGACAGAGCATGTATCTTTGAATTTCAGTACCTTCACTTCCTCAGGAAATGCTTACAACTTATCTCTTTCTTCTTCTGCATTCACATCATGAAACTTATCTCTAAATTTTGTAAAATTAAATGAAAAAATGTGAAGTTTTACACATGATAGTTATTTGAAACATTTTCTTTCTTATCCCTCTTTATCACTAAACATGCATGTTGATATAAAGTACTGCCATTGTTGATGGCATATGTTTCAATGAAATTTTCTCCCTTGATTTTTTTCTGACATACACTTCTATCTCTCATCTCATTACACATTTCACACTTCGGAACTCTAATTTCACATACTGCAATAACTAGCAATGATGACTTTAAATTTAACTTATGTTGCCAAAGATATGACATTGTAATAAAAACATTAATGATTTCTGACTTCCTGAAAAATTTTCTTAAAAGTAGAGGGGATAGCCAGTATAATCTATAGATCAATAAGAAGAGACATATAGTCATTCTCATAGTTACAAATCACCTTTTTACTTGTGATCATTTTCTTTCCTTTTTGTTTAAAATTGGGTACTTGTTAACTCCTCCATAAAGCATGTGAGCCAATTCTAAGTATATGAGTATTAATCACTAATCTACGAAAGGTTGTTGAATTGTCTTATTTTCAGATTATATAAAATTTTAAAATAATTATTTCAAAGAACACCTTCAACGTTCAAAATTCTCAAAGAAAATGATAACATTATTTTGTGAATCAACTCAGTTTATCTCAAAAGAAAAAAAGCCAACAAATAATGATTTGTACCCCATATGAAAAATGATGTGTATTATGTGAAAGTTTCAATTCTATATGAATAAGTTTTTTTTCTAAATAAGTTTTAATTCTGTATGCATCATGCTGAAGTGACTTTTCCATTCATAAAAAAGAAAAAAAAATCCAAGGTAAAATATTATGTCCTTTTTGATATTTTCTCAGTGTTCTAGAGTTAATCATTGCTTTCTACATGATTCTAACATACATTTGTTGTATATTCTAAATTTAACAAAACTAACTTAAATCCTGACTTCTAATATTGTATCAAAAAATTACTTTTAGATGGATGTACTTCCAGTAATTTCCAAGTAGCAACTATCAGATCTACCATATGCACGTAATAGGTCTCAATTCTATAAATAAATTAATAAATAGTCAAGCAAATAAATAACAAACCGAAGTCACTACAGAATAACGCAGAGCAGGCAGAAATTAAAGGTTAGTCTACACTTAGGAAAACAGAATGGCATTAAACAATTTTCCTTTATTATATATTTCCTGTATTATATGGATTTTGCATGGTAATATATATATATAGTTGTACTGAATTGAAGAACTAAAACAGAGCTCAGAGAAACTGCATTAGCTAGATCAAAAGGAAATTCCAGAAAGTCACATAGCATGAAATTCCAGAATGGTCCATAGGGCTTATATTTTATATGTAATTCTACCCAAATATCTGGCTGGTTTCAAAACTATACATGTGCAAGTGAGATTCCCAATCAGACCAGCTAAGGATAAAATAGCCAAATAGAGATTTCTCTTGGTACATACTGCAGAAAGACCATGCTGGGAATTTTAGTTCACCTACAATAAGTGTATATTAAAATACATTATAAAAATACCTTAGTTTTATTCTTTTGCATGTAGCTGTCCAGTTTTTCTAGCACCATTCACTGAGAGACAGTCTTTTCACCATTGTATATTCTTCCCTTTGTTATAGATTAACTGAGCATGTAAGTGTGGGTTTATTTCTGGGCTATCTGTTCTTTTCCATTGATCTGTGTGTCTATTCTTGCACTAGCACCATACTTTTTTTGATTATTATAGCTTTGTAGTATATCTTGAAATCCGGGGTCTTAATATTTTCAGCTCCATTCTTTTCAAGATTGCTTTGGCTATTCAGATTCTTTTCTGGTTCTTTACAAATTTTAGGATCATTCTAGTTTTGTGAAAAATGCTGTTAGTATTTTGTTAGATTGCTTTGGGTAGTATGAACATTTTAACAATATTATTTTTTCTAATCCATGGGCACAGAATACTTTTCCATTTGTTTGTGTCATCTTTAATTTCTTTCATCAATATTTTATAGCTTTAGAGTACAGTTCTTTCATATCCTTGATTAAGTTTATTTCTAGGTATTTTATTTACTTATATTTGGTGAAATTGTAATGAAATTGTTTCCTTAGCTTCTCTTTCTGATACTTTGCTATGAGTGTATAGAAATGCAACAGATTTCTGTACATTGATTTTGTATTTGGCAACTTTGTTGATTTATTCTAATAGTTTTTTGGTTGAGTCTTCAGGGTTTTCTTTGTATAGTATCATATCATCTGTAAATAGTGACAGTTTTATTACTTTCTTACACCATACACAGAAATAAATTCAAAATTGTTTAAAGACCTAAATGAGAGACCTGAAACCATAAAACTCCTAGAAGAAAAGATAGGCAGTAATCTCTTGGAAATTGGCCCTAGAAACTATTTTCTAGGTGTGTCTCCTCAAAAGAAACAAAAGCAAAAATAAACTAGTGGGCCTACACCAACAACAGACAAAAGAAAAATGTTTCACAGCAAAGGAAACCATCAACAAAATGAACAGGCAACCTAACAAATGAGAAAAAATATTTGCAAATAGTATATATAAGGGACCAATATCCAAAATATATAAAGAACTTATACAACTCAACACCCAAAAAAACAAATAATCTGATTAAAGAATGGCAGAGGATCTGAATATTTTTTTTTGTCGCAAAGACCTACAGATGGCCAACTGACACATGAAATGATGCTCGACATCACTTATCATCAGGGAAATGCAAAGCAAAACCACTGTAGCATATCATCTCCCAGCAATCAGAATGGCTGAAATAAAAAAGACAAGAAATAACAAGTGTTAGTGAGGATGTGGAGAAAAAGGAACCCTCTTGTACTGTTGGTGGGAATACAAACTGTTGCAGCTACTGTGGAAAATGGTATGGAGGTTCCTCAAAAAATTAAAAATAGAAATATCCTACAATCTATTAATTTCATTCCTGGGCATTTACCCAAAGAAAACGAAAACCCTAATTCAAAAAGATATATGTACCCCTATGTTTATTGTAGCATTATATACAATAGCCAAGCTCTGGAAGCAACCTAATTATCCATGATAGATAAATGAAGAGTGTGTGTGTGTGTGTGTGTGTGTGTGTGTGTGTATGAATACATATGAATATTAGAAAAAAAAATGAGATCTTGCCGATTCCAACAACACGGAGAGACCTGGAGGGTATTATGTTAAATAAGTTAGAGAAAGGCAAGTACCATATGATTTCATTTATATGTGGAATCTAAAAAACAACAACAAAAAAATGAACAAAGAAAAAACAGACCCATAAATATGGAGGACGCACTGGTGGTTGCCAGAGGGATGGACAAAATGGGCAAAAGGAGTGAAAGGTAGAAGCTTCAAGTTTGAGCTGTGGAATAAATATGTCACAGAGATTAAAGGTACAGCATAGGGAAATACAGTCAATGGTATTGTGATAGCATTGTATGGTGACAGACTGTAGTTATAACTGTGGTGAGCCTATCATAATGTATAGAGTTATTGAATCACTATGCTGTACACCTGAAACTAATATAAGTGCATCACCTATGCGTAAAGAATAAAATTAAAATTTAAAAATAAAAATAAACTGAAATACTTTTAAATGAATATAACAGAATTCAGAATCTCTAACACATATTCTTCACCATGTAAATGGTATAATCTAAAATTACAACACATAAAAATAAGTAAATGTGAGCCATAATCAAAAGAAAAAAAAAGCAAAATAATTTGATGGTGATCTTAGCCAAATGAAATTTTGAATAATCTATTGAAACTATGTTCAAAGAGCAAAAGGGTTTATTATGTTTGTAATGAATGAAAAAAACAGGAAATCTCAGCAGAGAACTATAAAATATAAAAAGGTAGACATTACAGAAGTAACTTTAAAAAAAACAGTAAAAAAACTTAAAAGAAAAATACAAAGTGGACTTATCAGTGGAACATGGACTTAACAGTTTAACATAGATAACAGGAAAGAGTGCATGAATTTGAACATAAAGTAATAGAATTAATCTAAAGAATAGTGCAGAGAAAAAAGTGAGGTAGAATTATAAAATGCAAATAGGTAAACCGAAATGGAGTACCAAAATACCTTAAGTAAATAAGAGGAGGATAAACAACATATTCTCAACTAGAGAAATAAATCCAACCAGAGCAATGAGATTATATTCAACATTACTGAACTATACATATTTCAAAATTATATTTGCCAAATACGTATGTTGGAATAATCATATTGTGACTTTCAGTAAAAACTCCATTCAACGAAAAAAAAAATGGCTAGTTCAGCTTGCAACTCAATTTCCCAAGTGTTTTTCCTCTAAAATATCATGGCATTTCTATATGCTTTAAGTACACTTACGTTTTGTACAGAGAATATTAAGATACAAAATCCAATGTCATAATTTAATAAAACCTATGTTTACTGTTTATACAAGGGTATCTTTTAGTTGGAACGAGGTTTCTTGTTTAAAATATGTGTGGCAGTGAAAAGTATTACAGTGACCACTAGAACAATTTGGAGTAACTACTGATATGCATGTTAAGAGACCAGGAACTTTACTCACCATTGATCTTGTAGCATTTCAAATGTCAACAAGTGAAAGAAGTCAAATAACATAATAATTACTTTGAAGACAGTTTTATCTTCAAGAAAATGTAACATGCCTGTGTGTATTGCATATGTGGTGATATTTTAGAGGGATGACTTAAAAGTTAGTATTCATAACTGCTAGTAATATAGCCTTCCTCGTTTACAGATGTGGAGGGGGAAAAAGGCCGTTTTGGTCAACGAAGTTTAGTTATCATTAAAATTGAAAGGCTGTTTTTGCCAATGAAATATTGTTCTTCACTTACTGAAATCCACATTTATTTTTACTCAGTGTCATGAAGGTTAGCGGTGGAATACATCTTTTCAGTGTACCTAAGACATAATGAAAGATGTGACATTAGAAGAAAAAAGTGAATGATGATAGCTGCTCCTAACAGCTTGATCCCTTAATTTACTTATTGGTGGAAGCATAGCCATCATAACCTGCTGACTGTATCTAAAGTGTCAGAGGATGGTGTCAGGGGAAATATGTTGTTTTACACATATAAAGATGATGCCACTGAACCATTGGATTAGTTATTCCATGTTAGTGATCGATTTATATTCATTCCCCACTGAGACACTTCTTTCCACTTACCCTTCCTCTACCCTTTTAACTGCTGAAACTCATTTTTTGAAGAAATTGGGGATGGATAGGGCAGTATGTGGAAAATAACAAGCTATCTGATTATAGCAATCTTGGGCTTCTTACTTTTACACACATATTTTCATTGGCTACAGACTATAAGGAGAATTTAAGTAAACCTGCCACACCCTGTGCCAAACCCCCTTCCTTTATGTGTTCATTTATTAACAATGTATCTTACTATTTATATAAATATAGATAGATTCTCTTATACATGCTGTACAAGTTGTTTCATTCTTAGGCTCTAACACCTGCTGTCACACTTAACTGGTTCTTAAAATAGTCTGTCATAAATCCATTAATGCAATAAAAAAATAAGGAATATAATCTAGAGAATCTTGACAGAAAAACTGGAAGGAGGTTTTGGTAGCATGTGAAAACAGAGAATATAGTAAGCTGCTTCAAGGAGATGGATTTGTATTACTAAAAATACAATCCAGAGTACTGGAGTCTCAAACTATTAGCATTGGGATTAATTTCCTTTATTGTAAAGATACAATAAGTTTTAAGAATTTCATTCAGGGGGTGCCTGGGTGGCACAGCGGTTAAGCCTCTGCCTTCGGCTCAGGGCGTGATCCCGGTGTTATGGGGTCGAGCCCCACATCAGGCTCCTCTGCTATGAGCCTGCTTCTTCCTCTCCCACTCCCCCTGCTTGTGTTCCCTCTCTCGCTGGCTGTCTCTATCTCTGTCGAATAAATAAACAAAATCTTTAAAAAAAAAGGGAATTAGGTAGAATTATCAGAAGATTCATGCCTTCACTGAAAAGCCCTAAAGTCTATTCTGTGTCATAACAAAGCTTAAAAATATAGAGGATCAAATTGACTTGTGAGTTGACTGCATGCCAAAAAAATCCCTAAAGACTCTTACAAATGCTATAAATCCCAGTATTCACAATATAAAATTCACAATGTCAGACATCAATTAAAAATGAGGCATGCAAAAAAGCAAGAACATAGGACCCATAGCCAGAAAAAACATTTAATAGAAATAGAACTAGATATGCCAGAGATGATGCGTTAGCAAGAAAACATTTTAATACAGTTATTATGTTTAATACAAATATTTTCAGAAATGAAAAGAATAAACACAATGGAAAGAAAAATGGAAGATATAAAGAGCTCCAAATCATCTAGAAATGAAGAATGAAATATCTGAAATGCAAAATAAAATTGATGGAATGAACAGCATGCTGGACAATTAAAGGGAAAAGGACAATGTGAAGATATTGAAATAGAAACAATCTAAAATGAAGCAGAGGAAAAAAGTTGAAATTGAACAGAGCATTACTAACTTGAGGGAAAATATCAAGATGCCTAATAAATGGGCAATTAGGGTTCCAAGAGGAGTTAAGAAAGAAAACATTTTGATGAAATAATTCTTTTAGATTTTTCAAAGTAAAAAAAAAAAATTATAAACCACAGATCCAGTAAGCTCAACTAAACTGAAGAATAATAAACATAAAGTGAAGCATCGATATATCATAGTCAATTTATTGAAAGCATCAATAAAAAGTATTAAAAGCAAATTTAAAAATTACATAGATAGAAAATAATAGAATTAGGCAATCTGGAAGGCAATGGGACAGCATGAAGTCCCAAAAAGGAACAAGCAAAAAGCAGTCTACCTGAAATTTATACACCAAGAAAATATTTTTCAAAACTTAAGGCAAATTACTTTTCATGGGGTGCCTGGCTGGTGCAATCAGTTAAGTGTTAAGCTTGGTTTTGGCTCAGTTCATGATCTCAGGGTTGTGAGATGGAGCCTTGTGTCAGTCTCTGTGCTCAGCACTGAGTCTGCTTAAGACTGTCTCTCCCTCTCGCTCTGCCCCTCACCCCTGCATTTATGTGCTCTCTCTCTCTCTCTAAAATAAATCTTTTTGGGGAAAAAAAAAGAAAAGAAAAAGATACTCTTCACATAAACCATTGTGTTTGCTATTCATAGCCATAGCATCTTTTTTGCTAGAGTTGTGTGTTGAATAACAACACTGAAATAGAGCCTAATGGATAATAGGAAAAATGCATTTAATATATTAAATGTTATGAAAGTAAAATCCTTGTTCATTGGTAAAATAATAAATCGGCTTCATTGTTAGTTAGAGATATTCATGACCCCAAAATAATTAAACACAAGTAAGGGATGCCAGGGTGACTGAGTCAGTTAAGCTTCTGACTCTTGGATTTGGCTTAGGTTATGATCTCATAGGTCGTGAGATTGAGCTCCACACGGGGCTCTGCGTTCAGTGGGGAGTCTGCTCGAAGAGTCTCTCCCTCTACCTCTCCCCCCAATTGAGTGCATGCTGTCTCTCTCAAATAAATAAATAAATCTTAAAACACACACACACACACACACACACACACACACACACACACGGAAAATTGCTTATTGCCTGAATATAATCAACATCTAAATTTTAAAGCATCGTTAGAAATATAAATGGAGATAACATTTTAACAAATACTTACTAAGGCTCATTCAGTTTTTGTTGTATGCCAGTCTACAAAGCACTTTATTTTTAGTCACTCATTCAATGTTTATAGCCTTGTAAGACTGGTACTATTACCATCATCATTTCAATGATAAGGAAATGGAAGCACAGAAAGTATATCTCAATTTTAGCAGTATGTTTGATGAGCTATTTTTCCAGTTTTTATTTGTAGTATTTCTACATAGAGAACTTGTTTAGCTAATTTGATCAATAGAGAATAAGTGTATATAATTAATAGCAAAAGTTATTAGTTTGCACATACTGATTTGATTAAAATTGTCAAACTATGTGAAGCACATGGTGAATATGTAATATGCTACATAATTTAGTATTTTTTCTATTAATAGGCTGTTCAGTTACAGTAGCATCTGGCAGGGTTTGGTGACAGACTGGGGGCTACTACTTCAGACAAGATGGTGAGAAAAAGCCTCTGATGAGCTGATATTTTAGATGTGAGCAATATGAAACAAGCCATCACACAGTATTTATTAAAAACTCCCCTATGTGTTACTGTTATAGGTTATATGGCCCTGAAAACAAGGGAGGTAAGGCCCCAGTCTCCAAGAAGCTTGAAAGGCAGAGATAGAGCCAGAGGAAAACAGGTTTAGACATTACATATCATAAACAAAATAATAGCTTAACAACAACAAAAAGCTACTGGTAGAAGTGAGGGGAAGTCAGTGTTACTTTTAATTGGCCAGAATCTCTTTTAAAGATTTGGTACTTAATCTGAGGTATAAATGTACTGATCCATGAAGAGAATTGCTCAAGAAAAGGGAATGACCAGGGAGAAAGGTCCAGAAACAGGGAGAAAGCCATGGGGAAGAGACAGAAGCCCTAATTCTTCAAATAAGCAACTGTATAAACTTGAGCAAATTCATTGATTACTCTGCACCTTAATATCCTTTATAATGAGTTGGGCTGGAGGTCCACAGACACCATTCAGTGCCAACAGTCTTCTTTATGTTTCTTTATCTTTGGAAACAACCTTCTTTAATTGCTTTTACATATGTTGAGTGGAGCACAGGGTGCTGGATGGTGAGATGCCATTCAATAAGAGACCACAAGAAAAATTAAAATAGAGAAATTTGTTATTCACAGGTCCTGGAGGCAGAACAGGCCATGCCTGTAGGGGCCACCGGGAAGTCAAAACAGAGTTCAGGGAGAGAGCACGAGTTGCTGGGGCACATGACTTTATTAGGGTCCATGAGTGACGTGCTTTGGAGTTCCTGAGCTAAGGCTGGATTGGTCATTTCAAACCAAGCAAGTAGGGTTTTTGTTAGCCCCTTATGGGTCTCATCTAAGACGCACACAAGAGGGGGGATCTGGGAAGTGGGGGAGACTGTGATTATACGGACTGTCAGAAGTCCTGTCATAAACTTATATTTGCTTGTGACTCTGAAGGCTGCTATCTAGGGCACTCACTTGCATGAGGGTGCTAGTGTTAGTTTAAGGTCCCTGCCAACTGCTTTGCCAAATAAAATGGTTGTTGAAATAGCAATACCATGGAGTTGCTTTGCTAAATTCTCAACAATATTACATTTGATGTAACTTGTTTTGCAGTTCTGTCTTGTAAGTGGGTAATCATTCAATAAATCTGAATGCTGTGGTTGGAGGGAAAAATAGCGGATTCAATTTCTACTTTAGGTGTTAGTTCTCTTCTTCCTTCCATGTCAGTTTATTTATAAGACTGTTATATTGCCACATTAGCAGATTTCTGTGACATAAGCCATATATTTTTATGGTAAATTTTATTAATTTTAAACAAGCATATACTTTGATGCATTACTTAAAATATACATAATGATACAAATATACATATAATGATATAAAATATACATAATGATAATAGTGTACGTGTTTATGCTAATTTACAATGTTAATGTTATTCCACCTTACAATATTTGCATCTATTCAGTTACTGCACTATGGTTATACATGACATATGAAAAGAAAAAAGTTATTTCTAAAATTAGGGATTCCTAATAGACAACTGGGAAGATTAATTTCATTTTAATATTATACATGTTTTACGAAAAGTACTTTAAATTTTGCATTGCCATTTAAAACTGAGAATTGATAAATAAAATTTATTTCCAGAGGCATGGTGAGCAGACTGAGCCACACTGATGGAGTAGATACCTATAGATACCTATCTCTCTCTCTCTGTCATATATATATATACATATATATATATCCCTAACCCATATTTATTACACATTAATTCTTTCATGTCTTTGCTAACCTAAGTTCATTTGCTACCGTGAATTAGAGAAGAAAGCCGTGGTTCATTTAAAACAAAGGGATTGTGATGATTGTGAATCTAAGGAATAGAATTGCAAATAGCAAAAAAAAGAAATTGAAGATGATAATTTCCTCAACAGAGATTTACCCAATACCTATTGTGTTACACCCATTATTTAAGATACTGGAATAACGCGTCAGGATTTGCAGGTTGCAGTCACAAACAAGTCTCTAGTACAATCTATTAATTTAAAGAGTCATGTTTGGGGCGCCTGGGTGGCACAGCGGTTGAGCGTCTGCCTTCGGCTCAGGGCGTGATCCCGGTGTTATGGGATCGAGCCCCACATCAGGCTCCTCCACTATGAGCCTGCTTCTTCCTCTCCCACTCCCCCTGCTTGTGTTCCCTCTCTCGCCAGCTGTCTCTATCTCTGTCGAATAAATAAAATCTTAAAAAAAATAAAAATAAAAAAAATAGAGTCATGTTTTTCTCTTGAAAAAGATACTTGCAGAAATCATGGTCATGGCCAGCTTCTTCAAATACAAAGACACGTGTGTAAATCCTTAATTGATTTTTCATTTCTAGAAGATGAAAATCCTGGTTTGGGTAAATTCTAATTCAGACCAGGCAAAATTTGAGGCTTGACATTCCGTGACTCCCAAATACTAAAACAAAACTCATCAAGTGCTTATAAAAATCATAAAAGCAGCTAATAGGAATTGGATAGATGCTAAGGTAACAAAGGTAATAGAAAATAATTATTCAGCCTGTTCTGTTAGAATCACCTATTAAATAAGCAATTTCACATGTTATTTCAATTAATGAAATTTATCACAATAACTGTGGAGTACTGAATTCGTAAGAATTCTTTTGTCTCAAGGAACAGAAATCCACTCTACCTGATGCAATTTTTAAAAAGAGAATTAGCAAAAATAAAATAAAATAATAAAATAAAAAATAAAAATAAGGGAATTAGTTTAGCAAATAGTTATAACTTAGGAAGAAAAAGCTAATTACTATTTTTAATAAAGAGCAGGACTTTTCACAGCTCTAGAAAATTCAATGAGGAACACATGGACTGTGTATTTGTGGATGTTCACTTTTAGCATTATCTCAAGGTGACATCTCCTCAAATTTAGCTTACCAGGAGCTAAAGACTAATTGCCGTGATTGAATCATCTGTACATCCGCTGATGGCAGGCAAGAGTAGGCAAGAGGAGAGAAAATTTCTATGAACGAAATCTTCCCCAGAACCATATAGAATCTTATATCAGAAATACAGGATCATTTTACTAAAAGCAGGGGGAAAAGGATACTATATGGAAGAAGAAAATATCCACAATATGGACAAGTTTTACTGGTTTCAGAGAGATGAGGTACATTAATTTTGGCCAAGGCAAAACAGCTTGTATGCAGGAGTTTTTCAAAGTTCATCTTATCCTTTTCATAATACCTATTTATGAGGAAAGATTAGCAGAGAGTTCTCAACTGAACATTTTATTTAACAGTAAACTCTGGTTAGATGTCTGAAGCTTAGCAAATTACATAGGCATGTCCATATGACTGCAGAGGTAAGTATTTATAGAATATTTATAGAATATACACAAATTAGAAAACAAATATATTATAGATCAATTTTTATAATGGGTTGTGCTTCTGATTCTTCCATATTCTTCTGATACACTTTCAAAAGTGAAAGCCTCTACTGTAGTTTCAGTCACACCGGTCAGCCAACAATTAAAAATACACCTGGAAAAATGAAAACTTATTTTCTCAATGCTTCAATTTTAAACAGAAGGCATAAATTTAAAATTATAGCCTGTAACAGATGTTCAACATATGCCACAGATAGAGAGAGGATTTTCATCATTATCAATTAAGTGCTCACTGGCTGGATATAATAGGTATTGTAAGGAGAATGTCAGAAGCTGTAAATCTTGAAACACATTGACGAGGGCAAGGTAAAAATTTAAGTTGTAATGCAGAGTAAAATATTTTCTTGGTGTTGTTCTTTCCATGGAAAACTGGAAAGTTTTATAGTATAGCTTTATATAAATACTATTAAATTGCATTCTCAATTGCTTCAGAATAGTTTGGCATTTTAGTGTTAGACAAATAATGTACCCTATCTATCTGTAAGGTACATACTTCATTGGGAAACATTTTGTTTCATAGAAACATTTTTTTGTTGGGCACCTGAGTGGCACAGTCAGTTAAGCATCTGCCTTTGCCCCAGGTCATGATCTTGGGGTCCTGGGATTGAGCCCTGTGTTGGGCTCTCTTCTTAGTGATGGGAGTGCTTCTCACTCCGCCCCTTACCCCACTGAACATGCTCTCTCTCTGTCTCAAATAAGCAAATAAAATCTTAAAAAAAAAATTTTTTTTGTCAGGATTTCCCATTCACAATAATAACTAAAATAAATGACAAAAATATAATTGGTAAAAATTTTACAAAATTATATAACCATGCTTAAATACCCCATAGGGGTATAGGACAATATATATTTAGAAAGACTAGTCTATTAGTGAACAAAATTGGCTTCTTTATTGTAATGGAAAAGATATTAGATAACTTGTAAAATAAAACATGCGTATGCCAAGCATTATGCTATATACTTCACATTCATTTTTTAAATGAGTGCATTGCTACCATGAAACTTTAATTATTAACATTGTCACACATTAAATAGTCATTTCTATCAAATTTTTTGATTTCTTACTCTGTCATGAATACATAAAATTGACCATCTATCTACATTAATGAATTTGTTCTGTAAGAGTACTGTTAAATGCTATATGGGAAAAATTTTTTTTGGTAAAGTAAAAATTTTGAGTGAAGTTCAAGAAATTTCTCACAAAATCAAAAAACCATAAAAAAGATAAAGCAGTGTTTCTGACAGTTCTTTGGCTACTCAAAGATTTTTGGAAGTCCATCTCCAAAGTAGTATTGTGAAGAAAAAAATTGTAGAGCTCTTACAATATGAAGTGGTAAATGCAGACCATACAGAATAGTCTAGTGTAAGAGTTCAGCTAAGGTTTTTAAGGAGAAATGCATTATTTAATATAAGTAGAAATTAGCCAATAGAAGTGTGATGAAGTATGTTCATACACATCAGGAAGAAGAAATCACATTATGAATGTGTAGAGATGGCAAAATGCAAAGGTAGATTGTGCAGGTGATGGTACCAGTGAAAAGGAATGAAGATATAATTGTGTGTAGGGGAAGTTAGAACTGAGGAAAAGCTGAAGGTTAAATATATTGGTTATAAGTAGCTATGAGATATCCAAGTAGAAAAATCCACTGGAAAATTGAATGTAATTGTCTGGTCCTTGGTGAGAATTCTAGACTCTTAAGTTCTATAATTACTAAAGAACAAAAACAAAAACTTGTTAGAAATCTAGATTGTGTACTAAGAACTAGAGTATCCATATTAAATCAGACTGGTTTATTGGGTAGAACAAACAATGGATTTAGAGGAAATATCTGAGAGAATATACAATTTACAAGAGATAATAGCTAAAATATTAGCCCTTGAGGGTATTTAAGGTATTATCAAAAATGCATACATAAATAAGACTTTACAATATAGGGGGGAAAGGGAAAATCCAAAGAATAAGCACAGAAAATTAGAAAAGTGAGACTTTTAAGGAAACAGAGTGATCAGTTCTAATACTGGAGAAAATTTATCAGTGAATTCTTCATTTCCTTGAGCTGAAGGCAGGTCATTGATGATCTTAGGGTTTTTCAGGATGACTGTTGAAATGTAATAATTATAAGAAATAAATAGTATGTGGCAATTAGAGATTGTGTATGGAAATAGAAATGTAGGTAAGTAAAGGAACGTATTATTCAATCACTATATTTATTTATTTTTAATTTGAGAGAGAGGGCCAGGAAGTAGGAAAAACAAAGTAGAAGTAAACTGAATCACATTTCCAGTAACGGAAGCATGAATAAGAATGTTGTAGCAGTATTCAGATGGAAAGTGTTGGCAGGAGATACGGTACTAAATAAAGGAACGTCATGTCAGATGGCCTTAATTTTTACAGTGAAGACAGAAAGTTATTTATGAATGTGAGATATGAAGGTATATTATAAATTAAAAATTTAGGATAATTACTGAGGAAACAGGAAAGAAAATGACTAGAGTTCCCTGGAAAGATTGCTAGGTATACAAAAGTCACATGAAGTTTTAACTGTGTTTGAAGACCATGGATCTGTTGTACTTCTGTGGTATCTAGTTTTTATCATTGTAGTTTTCTCTACCATTCTTCATATTAATTATTGTAACCAGTTTTCCCATGTGTGAATAATTGATCCAGAGTTAGTGTTTGGTAGGGCTTCTTTGGAAAGAAAAAAAAAAAAAACAGGCATGTTGAGAATAATAGCTAAAATTTTATGTCATGGAATCTTGGATGCGTAGGGATGCAGGTAGAATTGTAAGCTTGTTCCTCCTACTGGGTCTTAATGTTTTAATTCTTGAAAAACAAAGTGACAAAGGAGGAAAAAACAGGACATACATACAGTATTAAATTTCAGCATGTGTGCAGTCCTAGGTTATGACCAAATCTGGTCTGTAACATTGGATGAGAGTTATGAAAAGGAAATGGAGGTGAATTTTTCTTCTTCTTCTATAAATTTGGATATTATTAATTTAATAAAACCATGGAAATGACTGAATAAAAATTCAATCGATATAAAAAGTTAAAAACATGGCTGATATGTAGTATGTGTGCAATGAATATTAACATTTTCGATGATATCTATAGTTTTAACACCTCTGTTACCATCTATCTCATTAATTGTTAGTCTTGATGGGTGCCTACCCCCTACAAAGGTAACTCCAAGTAAAATACAGCAAGGTTAGAAGTAATTTGTAACACACGACAGTTCACCCACTCTTCTGGAAAGGAGCAAATACTGGAGGAGAAATATGCCTCTATAAAACTTATTCCCAGAAGGAGATGATGGCAAGGTTGTACCTGAGTCAGCAAGAAAGCTACTATTCTTCTGGGAAGTCACAGTCACAGGAGAAATCATATGCTCAAAGAATAAATGTTCCACATATAGTCTGTGATAAACACTAAAATCAAATTACTAGGTCTTCCAAATATTTATTGAGCATCTGGTACAAATCAATATCCAGGTGCCCAGTAGGTATGCAATATTAGATAGACAATAGATGATACATTTTAGAGAGAGGGGAAGGTTGGGAGGAAGAATTGACTGACTGATGGAATAAATGAACAAATCAAACACATAAATAAAAATCTTATTCCAGTGACTTTAAGCTAACAGAATGCTTAGAGTCTCTCTTGTTTTATGCTAGAACACACTGACAAATACAGTGGATTTTTCTTTTGCTATGCAAGTTGATAAGGTAATATCAATATAACAAATTATATTCAAGTAAACATTTTCACAAATCTAGCATATATACTATTTATTTTTATACTATATACTCACACTTATACACATTTTTGTTGTCTCTTCCATGATTTTTAAAACTTACTACTTAACTTACTTGTTTCTTAATTTTGATTGAAGGAGATGGTCTTTCTCACTATCCTAACATTGAATAATAAATTTTCAGTCTATATAGAGCTTCGAGATGATGAATATTAACATAACTAGTACAGCAAGACTATATCCAGTATTTAAATTTGGAGTTTGTTATAACAAAATCTTAGCTATTACCAGTAAATAGAATCAATGAACTGTGAATAGATTTCTTTACATAAAGTGTATAGCTCCTTTAAGTGAAAGGCTTTTGGGTGTCACGTTTTCACTATTTAATATTTTGTATAATTTATTAAATGATTAGCCAGAAAGGGTATTGATTGTCAGTACAACCTAAAGCAATTGAGTTTTTTTAAATGAAAAATCATCATGAAATATACTGACAGTAATACTTGGCAAAAGTGCATAAAAATAAACATCTCAATATATAAACACAATCTCTAGTATAGTGAATTCATTCTGGCTTCTGAAATGCAAACATGCACACAGAGAGGATATTGTTAAAGTGAAATGGATTCATAATTGTTTCAAACATCCCAGTCTCTTCATATTTGGTGTCTCTCAAAAAATCTTTTCCTATTCAATTGGCTTTAGCACTTATTTTTAAGTGTGATCCATGTATTTTAGTTTAGTGATTAGTTAAATATATAACGTAGAAACATACAATTAATAATTCATCACCATAAATATTGGCCCTTTATTCCATGTCCTATTTTTAACAGCTTTATTAAGATATGATAACTTCATCCCCAAATTTGCCCATTCGATGTGTTTAAATCGATGGTTTTTAATATATTCACAGAGTTGTAAAACTACACTGTGATCTAAATCTGGATTTTTATCACCCAAAAAGAAACCCTATGCTTATTAGCCATAACTCTCCACACCTCTTCCTGCCAGTCAGTCCCATTCAACTCACCTCCTTTCTCTATAGATTTGCCTATTCTGTACAGTTTTGTATGCAAAAGTACAGGGAATCTATATTTTCTATATTTTGTATAGGGAATACCACAATATGTAATCTTCTGTGACTGGCTTCTGTCACTTAGCATAATGTTTTCAGGGTTCATGCATGCTGAGTATATGTTAATAATTTATTCTCTTTATTAACAAATAATATTCAGTTGTATAGATACACTGTATGTATGTATCCATTTAAAAGTTACAGACGGGGCACCTGGGTGGCTCGGTTGGTTAAGAAGCTGCCTTCCGCTCAGGTCACGATCCCAACTGAGCAGAGAGCCTGCTTCTCCCTCTCCCTCTGGTGGTCCCCCTGCTTGTGCTCTCACTCTCTCTCTCGGTCAAATAAATAAATAAAATCTTTTTTAAAAATTTATAAATAAAATAAAATAAAAGCTGATAAACAATTATTATTTTCAATTGACTGTTCTAAAGCTGCTATGAACAAGTATTTGAGAGGGCATGTATTTTTTATTTTTTTATTTCTATTTATTATTATTTATTCTCCTGTATCACTTATTTTTCTTGAGTACCTCCATAGGAGTAAAATTATTAGGTCATATGGTAACTCTATATTTAGCATTTTGATGTACTACCAAATTATTTCCCAAAGTGGCTACACCATTTTTCATTAGCACCAGCAGTGGGTGAGGGTTCCAATTTTTTTATATCCTTGCCAACATCTTAATTGTCTGCCTCTTTGATTATAGTATCCAAGTGAGTGTGAAGTAGTAACTGATTGTGGTTTAGTTTTGCATTTTTTCTAATGATTATTGAGGTTGAACATTTTTTCATGTGTTTATTGGCTATTTGTATATTTTCTTTGGAGAAAAGTCTGTATAGATCTTTTGCCCTTTTTTAATCAGATTACTTTTCTCATACTCAATTGTAAGAGTTCTTTCTGTATTCTGTACACAAATTCCTTATCATGTGTATGATTTCAAATATAGTCTCCCTTTCTGGTTTTGTTTTTCTGCTTCCTTGGTGGTATTGCTTACTGCACAGTGGTTTTTAATTTTGATGAATCCATTTTATTTAAGGTTTTCCTTTGTCATTTCTGGTTTCAGGGTCCTATCTAAGAGGTGGGTGTCTAATTAATTTAAAAATATTTCCTGTTTTTTCCCTAAGAATTTTATACTTTTATCTCTTACATTTAGGCTTTTGAACTATTTTAATTTTTGTGTACAATAGATGATGTGCTAAATGACCAAATTTATATTTTGCATCTGGATATAAAGTTGTCCTGGTACCATTAGTTGAAAAGACTTTTTTACTCTATTGAATTGCTTTGGCACACTTGTCAAAATTCCATTGACCATAAATATGAAGGCTTATATCTGGATTATTAAATTCTATTCCATTGATTGATATGTATATCCTTATGCCAATACCACATTGTTAATGCTACTTTGTAGAAAGTTTTGAAATTACAAAGTATGAATCATCCAATTTTCTTCTTCCTTTTTTCAATATTTTCCATACTGTTTTGGCTATCCTGAGTCCTTAAGCATGTCTATGAATTTTAGGATGAGCTTGTCAGTTTCTACAAGAAGCTAACTGTGATTGATAGGGATTGCATTGAATCTGAACATCAATATAAGGATTATTACCATTTCAACAATTGGTTTTGTGATCCATGAACATGGATGAATTTCCCTTGAGTCTTTTTTTTCTTGTTTTATTTTTTATTTTAATTCCAGTATAATTAACATACAGTGCTATATTAGTTTCATGTGTACAATACAGCGATTCAACAATTCTATATATTACTCAGGCCTCATCATGATAAGTGTACTCTTAATCCTCTTCACCTATTTCACCCATCCCCCCACCTACCTCCACTCTGGTAACCATCAGTTTGTTCTCTATATTAAGAGTCTGTTTTTTGGTTTGTCTCTTCTTTTGTTGCTGTTCATTTGTTTTGTTCATTTTTTTGTTTATTTGTTTCTTAAATTCCACATATAAGTGAAATCGTATGGTATTTGTCTTTCTATGACTGATTTATTTCACTTAGCGTAATACCTTCAGGATCCATCCATGTTTTTGCAAATGGTAAGATTTTATTCTTTTTATGGCCAAGTAATATTCCATTTTATATGTACACCACATCTTCATCCATATATCTATGAATGAACACTTAGGCTACTTCCATAATTTGGCTATACTAAATGTTGCAATAAACCTAGGAGTGCATATATCTCCTAGTGTTTTCATGTTCTTTGAGTAAATTTACAGTAGTGGAATTACTGGATCATGTGGTAGTTCTTTATGTATGTATGTATGTAATTTTAGAGAGAGAGAGAGAGTGGACGCAAGTGAGGAGGAGGGGTAGAGGGAGAGAGAGAATCTTAAGCAGTCTCCACGCCCAGCGTGGCAAGGATCACTAAGATCATGACCTGAGCTGAAATCAAGAGTCGGATGAGCCACTCAGGCACCCCTTATGTAGTAGTTCTAATTTTTAATTTTTTGAGGAACCTCCACACTGTTTTCCACAGTGGCTACACAAGTTTGCGTTCATACCAACAGTGCAGGAGGGTTCCTTTTCCTCTACATCCTCCCCAACACTTGTTTCTTGTGTTGTTGATTTTAGCTATTCTGACAAGTGTGAGATGAAATCTCTTGGTTTTGATTAGCATTTCCCTGATGATTAGCAATGCTGAGCATGTTTTCATGTGTCTGTTAGCTATCTGTATGTTTTCTTGGGAGAAATGTCTGTTCATGTCTTCTGCCCATTTTTAATCAAATTACTTGGTCTTTTTTTTTTTCATGTTGAGTTGTGTGAGTTCTTAATGTTTTTTGGATACTCACCCTTTATCAGGTATGCTATTGGCAAACAACTTCTCCTATTCAGTATGTTGCCTTTTAGTTTTGTTGATTATTTCCTTTGCTGTGCAGAAGCTTTTTATCTTGATGTGGTCCCAACAGTTTATTTTTGCTTTTGTTTCCTTTGCTTCAGGAGACGATAATATCTGGAAAAATTTTGGTCCTGCCAGTGTCAGAGAAATTACTGCCTATGCTCTCTTCTAGGATTTTTATCATTTCACATGTCACATTTGTGTCTTTAATTCACTTTAAGTTGTTTTCTCTGTATTGTGCAAGAGGGCCAGTTCCATTTCTTTGCATGTAGCTGTCCAGTTTTCAGAATGCTATTTACTGAAGAGACAATCTTTTTACCCTTGCATATTCCTGTCTTTTTTGTCATAGATTAATTGAGTATATCCTCATGGGTTTATTTCTGAGAACTCTAATCTGTTCCGTTGATTTATAGGTCTATTTTTGTACCAGTACCATAGTGTTTTGATTACAGTTAGAATATTTTGAAATCTGGGATTGTGGTGTCTCTAGTTTTGATCTTTTTCAAGATTTCTTTGGTTACTTGAGATTTTTTGTGGTTCCACAAAAATTTTAGGGCTATTTTTTTCTAGTTTTATAAAAATGTTGATATTTTCGTAGGGATTATATTAAATTTGTAGATTGCTTTGGGTAGTATGGGCATTTTAACAATATTTGTTCTCCCAAACCATGAACATGGACTATCTTTCTATTTGTTTGTGTCATCTTCAATTTCTTTCATCTGTGTTTTATAATTTTCAGAAAACAGGTCTTTTACCTCCTTGGCTAAGTTGACTCCTAGGTATTTTATTGTTTTTGGTGGAGTTGTGAATGAGACAGTTTTCTTAATTCCTTTTTTGCTACTTCATTATTAGTGTATAGAAATGCAACAGATTCCTGTATACTTATTTTATATCCTGCAACCTTACTAAATCCATTTACCAGTTCTGGTTTTTGTGGAGTCTTGAGAGTTTTCTATATATACTTATCATGTCACTTTCAAACGTGAAAGTTTTACTTCTCTCTTACCAATTTAGATGCTTTTGTTTCTTTTTCGTGTCTGATTGCTGTGGCTAAGACTAACAGTACTATGCTGAATCAAATTGGTGAGAATGGACATCCTTGTCTTGTTCCGAATCTTAGGGGAAACACTCTCAGTTTGTCATCATTGAGAATGATGTTAGCTGTGGATTTTTCATATATGGCCTTTATTATATTGAGGTATGTTCCTTCTAAACCTACATTGTTGAGGGTTTTTATCATGAATTGATGTTGTATTTTGTCAAATGCTTTTTTTGCATCTATCAAAAATGATCATATCCTTTTTATCCTTTCTCTTGTTATTGTGATGTATCATGTTGATTGATTTGCAAATATTGAACACATTTGTATTACAGGAAAAAATTCCACTTGGCCATGGTGAATTATTTTTAAATGTATTGTTAGATCCAGCTTGCTAATATTTTGTTGAGGATTTTGCATGTGTGTTTATCAGAGATATCTGCCTATAGTTATATTATACTGAAGTGTCTTAATCTGGTTGATATCAGATATCAGGGTAATACTGGCCTCATAGAATGAATTTGGAAGCTTTCCTTCCTCTTCTATTTTTTTTTTTTTTTGGAATAGTTTGAAATGAACGGGTATTAACTCATCTTTAAATGTTTGGTAGAATTAATCAGCAAAGTCTTTTGATCCCGGACTTTGTTGGGAATCTTTTGATTGCTGATTCAATTTCTTTTCTAATAATTAGTCTGTTCAAATTTTCTATTTCTTCCTGATTGAGGTTTGGGAGGTTACAAATTTCTGGGAATTTATCCATTTCTTTTAGACTATCCAAATTATTGGCGTATACATTTTTTATATTTTTTATAATCCTTTATATTTTCCCTGGTTGGTTGTTATATCTCCTTTTTATTTATTATTTTGTCTATTTGAGTCCTCTATCTCACTTTCTCTTTCTCTCTCTCTCTTATGAGTCTGACTAAAGATTTATCAATTTTTCACTTTTGTTGACCTTTTCAAGAACTGGGTCCTGGTTTCATTCATCTGTTCTGTTTTTTGTTTGCTTCTACCTCATTTATTTCTGCTCTAATGTTCATTATTTCCTTCCTAATACTTTTTTTTTCTTTTTCCCTAGCTCCTTTAGGTATGAGTTCAGATTTTTCAAGATTTTTTTTTGCTTCTTGAGGTAGGTCTGCATTGCTACAATATTCCCTCTTAGAACAGCTTTTGTTGATTCCCATAGATTTTGGACTACTTTGTTTTCATTTTCATTTGTCTCCATGTATTTATTTTTATTTCCTCTTTGATTCTTTGGTTGACCTATTCATTGTTTAGTAGCATGTTATTTAACCCCAATGTTTCTTATGGTTGATTTCTAGTTTCATGCCATTGTGGTTAGAATGGATGGATGCATGGCATAACTTCAATTTTTATGAATTGGTCGAGATTATTTTGTGGCCTACCATGTGATGTATTCTGGAGAATGTTCCATGTGCACTTGAAAAGAATGTGGATTCCATTGTTTCAGGATGGAATGTTCTGAATATATCTGTTTGATCCCTCTGGTCCAATGTGTCATTCAAAGCCACTGTTTCCTTGCTGAATTTCTGTTTGAATGATCTAGCCGTTGATGTAAGCGTGGTGGTAAGGTCCTCTACTATTATTGTTATACTATTGATAGCTCCTTCATATTTGTTATTAGATGCTTTATGTATTTGGGTGTTCCCAGGTCAGGGACATAAATATTTATAATTGTAAATATCTTCTTATTGGATTATTCCTTTTATGACTATCTAGTGTGTCCTTATTTGTATTTTTTTACAGTCTTTGTTTGAGTCTGTTTTGTCTGATACAAGCATTGCTCTCTGGATTTCCTTTCACTTCTGCTTGCATGATGAATGCTTTTCCATTCCTTTACTTTCAATCTATGTGTGTCTTTAGGTCTTTAGGCAGCATATAAATGTGTCTTGCTATTTTAGCCATTCCATCACCCTCTGTCTTTTGACTGGAACATTTAGTCCATTTAAATTCAAAGTAACTATTGATAGATATGTACTTATTGCCATTTTTTTACTTGTTTTATGGTTGTTTTTGTAGTTCTCTCTTCCTTTTCTCTCTTGCTCTCTTCCCTCAGAGGTTGCTGGCTTTCTTTACTGATAAACTTGGATTCCTTTCTCTCTATTTTTTGCATATGTGTGCCATGTATTGATCTGCATTTACCATTAGGTTCATATATAACATATGCGTACAGCAGTCTATATTAAGTTGATGGTTGCTTAAGTTTGAACCTTTTCTAAAAGCACTAAATTTTTACTCTCCTCCCTAGCACCTTTTAAATATATGGTGTCATATTTACCTCCGTTAATTTTGTCAATCCCTTGATTTTTATAGATATAGTTAATTTTACTGCTTTTGTGCTTCCTACTTTTCTTACTCCTGCTTATGGTCTTTCCTTTCCACTCAAAACATTCCATTTAAATTTCTTTTAGGGCTGATTTAGTGATGATGAATTCCTTTAACTTCTGTTCCTCTGGGGAACTCTTTATCTTTCCATCTATTCTGAATAATAGCCTAGTTGGATAGAGTGTTTTTGGTTGCAGGGTTTTCTTTCTTTTTTTTTTTTTTTAACGTATATCAGTAATTTGAATATATCATGCCATTCTCTCCAGCCTACTAAGTTTCTGCTGAAAATCAGTTGATAGCCTTATGGCATTTCCCTTATATGTAATTTTTCTTCTCTCTTGCTTTTAAAATTCTCTCTTCATCCCTACTTTTGCCATTTTAATTACTATGTATCTTGTTGTGTACCTCTGTGGGTTGATGTGTGTGTGTATGTGTGTGTGTGTTTGTACGCGCGTGCACGCACATGGCTCCTGGATCTGGATTTCTGTTTCCTTCTCCAGAATAGGGAAGTTTTCAGGAATTATTCTTGAAAGAAATTTTCTGCCCCCTTTTCTTTCTCTTTTCTGGGGTTACTGTAATGCAAATATTATTGCACTTGATGGTGTTGCTGAGTTCCCTTAATCTATTCTCAGTTTTTATTAGTCTTATACTTTACTTATACTATACTTTCTAATGTTCAGCTTGATTGCTTTCCATTACTCTGTCCACCAGGTCAGTGATCTGTTCTTCTGCTGCTTTAGTCTACTATTTATTCCTTCTAGTGTATTTTTTATTTCAGCTCAGTTGTTGAGTTTTCTCCCAGTGCAGAACCTGCTGATTTTTAAAGTTTCAGGTATAAATCTCTGTTGATTTTAAGAACTCATGAAGTTAGGCCCCTCTGGTTTTCAAAGCCAAATGTTAAGGTGATTCATCTTCCCTGTGTGGGTCCTCCATACCTTGGGGTGACTTGTGTGGAGTCTGTTCCTCTGAAATCTCTGTCCCTGTGGCATCCCTCCCTCCTTTGGACAGTTTAGCAGGTTAGTTTGTTTCCTGACCATGGCTTCACCTTCTTACCCTCTTCAATATGGCCTCTTCTCTATATTTAGATGGGATGCAGCCATCTGGGCCATTTTTTGCTTGTTTCACTTAGTATATTGTGAAGAGTTTTTACACCTATATTTGTGAAGGATGTTAGTGTGCAGTTTACTTTCCTAATGATATCTTTATCTGGCTTTGGTGTCAGCATAATGAACGTATTTGGGAATTAGTGATAGATAATATTTTATTAAAATTATAAAATATGTAAATATACAAAACATAATATAGACATCTACATATTTATTATCACATTTTAATAAATATTAGCCTTTTGTCCTATTTACTATACATTGGTCATTCCTTTTTTGGATATATGCATTTTTAATTGAGGTATTAGTTTGCAGTGTTATATTAGTTTCAGGTGTACAATAAATGGATTCAAGAATTCTATACAATTCTCACTTCTCATCAAGGTAAGTATACTGTTAATCCCCTTTATCTATTTCACCAACTCTGCCACCCAACTCCCCTCTAGCAACCACCAGTTTGTTTTCTGTATTTAAGAGTCTTCTGTTTGACTGTCCCTTTTTCATATGGCATTTAACTTTCTCTGACAGACTTGTTTCACTTAGCATTATACTCTCTAAGTTCATTCATGCTGTGGAATAGCAATATTTCATTCCTTTTTAAATGAATGATTGATATTCTAGTGTGTGTATGTATGGAAGTATACACACATCATATCTTCTTTATCCATTTATTTATGGATAGACACTTGGGTTACTTCCAATCTTGGCTATTGTAAATAATGTTGCAATAAACATGGGGGTGCATATGTCTTTTCAAATTAATGTTTCCATTTTCTATGGATAAATAGTAGTGGAATTACTGGATTGTACAATAATTCTATTTTTAATTTTTTGAGGAAACTCCATACTGTTTTCCACAGTGCCTACACCAATTTGCATTCCCATACCTTGGTCTATCTTTTAAGAATTATGGTTTTTGACTAAAATCTCACTGCTATCTCCCCACATTATCCTCCACCCTGAATATTAAGATTATATTTATTTTTTTTTTTTAAAGATTTTATTTATTTATTCGACAGAGATAGAGACAGCCAGCGAGAGAGGGAACACAAGCAGGCGGAGGGGGAGAAGGAAGAAGCAGGCTCACAGCGGAAGAGCCTGATGTGGGGCTCGATCCCAGAACTCCGGGATCATGCCCTGAGCTGAAGGCAGACGCTTAACCGCTGTGCCACCCAGGCGCCCCAAGATTATATTTAGTATGAATACTTCTGTAGTTCTCTCTGTGAGCATTCATATGTGTTATGTATTAAAATGATGTATCTTTATACTTGCCAAGCTCTTAAAAATTGTGTATTTTCTCCTGTCATTATTTTGATCAAATTTTCTTTTTTTAATCTTTTAACAGTTAAGGTTACATTATACTCTACTCATTGAGTGAATAATGTTATGCTTTTCACATGTGTACTTAACAAAGTCTTAACTGAATCAATACTTCTACAAACTTAAAAAAAAAAGAAAATTAGGCCATTTAAATTGGATCACTCTTCATTGAATGTTGTTTTTATGAGCAGTATTTTGGCTTGGTTTTCCTTATTTTATCTTGCTGTATTATCTCTTAATTAATTTCATTGATGGTCTTTTTTATTTTTACAAGTTTTGCTTCTTTAAAAAGAATCTTCTGTGGAACATTATTTTTTCTTTTAGATTAAACACATGTTATTTTTACATTGTAATTCTATTTTCTTCTCTTTTTTAATCTATTACTGTTTTTTGTAATTTGTCTTTTATATTTTTTAAATTATGGATTTATATTCCACATGGCTTTTTTCTCTATAAGAAAACCTTGGGGTTTGACTGTAGAACTCCATCTCTCAATCAATTTTGCATTAGTTTTTGCTTGACACCTGACACTCTAGGTCTTAGGCCCATTTTTAATACAGTTTCAAAATTTGAGGTTTTCTGAATATATGAGTAGCATCAATTTGAATCTCAAATTTGTATGAATCCTAAACCAATAGCTTCAAATTCTCAGGGGAGATTTTTTTTTTTCAGAGCTCATACATAATCAAACCCATCTTCCTATCATCTCTTTTTGCTGCTAGGTTTCTTTAAAACTACTGCATCATGACCCTGAAAATCCAACTTTTTGCAGAAATGTTAGTTCCAGTCCTTTACTGTGTGAAGATCCAAGGCCCTGACTCCTATGTCTATGGGGGATAATAAAACTCTTGCCACTAGGTTACATCTCTTATCCAAATCCTACCTCACTCACATCCCTACTAGACAGCAATCACTCATGATTTTACCCCTCTGAGATTTTTCTTTTGCAATATCACTTTCATGTTGAGCATCTAGGATTTTTTTTTCTCTTTTGGGGACTTATTTATGCAGATAATGTTTTGCTCTCTTTTATGCAGAACTTCATGTTTATAGGGAAAATATTTTAAAATTTCTCAGTCCATATATTGTTAGAAAAGAATAATTATCATTTATTCAAAAAGCTCTATTTTTCGGGAAAATTTAAGTCTAGGTTTCAGGCAGTCATGTGGTATAAAGCAGGTGTATGCTTAACGGGCTCAGGTGGTGGAGCTGTTGGGGAAGCTCTAAGAAGTAGAAGATGGCTGAATTCATAAGACTGTTTTGAGCCATGTGGGTGGTGACACAGGCTCTAAGTGGGGATTGGGACAAATTATTGTATTTTTTTCCAATAAATGTCATTTTAATATATTTTATTATTATTCTACATATATATTAGATCTCTTTAATCTGTGATATAAAGCTAGAGAATGACAAATGCTAGAATAAACAGTTAATAAATATAAAGCCACACCGTCTTTAAAAAACATAGCTTGACTACGACTATAGGTATAGAAAAGGTAGAGCAAGAGTCTTGTTGGACTCTAGTAAGATCCATGTCTTATGAAATCAGGACTCTTTTAGAATCTAGAAAACTTTGAACCTCATGTGGGGCTGATGAGAATTTTTTTTATTTAATCCTCTCTGGCTCTTTCAAACTGAAAGTATCAGCACTGACTTAAACAGAAATTCCTTCAGTATTTTAGGTTGTAGAAAAACAGTCCTGAGAAATAGGATTCTGTGCTTATTATTTGGGAGGTAGACAGTGAAACACATACCTGATTTCATCATTCCATTTTTTCACAGCAATTTCATCACAGATTTTTTTAAAGATTTATTTATTTATTTTAGAGGTGGGGGAGGCACAGAGGGAGAGGAAGAGACAGACTGTCAAGCAGACTCCATGCTGAGCATGGAGTGGGGCTCTATATCATAACCCTAAGATCACGACCTGTGCTGAAATCAAGAGCCAGACACTTAACCAACTGAGCCACCCAAGCACCCCAGGAGAATTTAAAAAAAAATAGATTCTAATCAGCTGATGTCTTCCATTTATAAGGTTTAAGATTATTATTATAAAATAGCTGATTCACACTTTTATTTAAGAAAAAGTTAATTACTGCTATGGTAATATTAACTTTTTGAATCTTTAATCTCTACTAATTTTACAGACAGTCATGATATGTTGATATAACTATTAGAAAAGAGAGAAGGAGAAAACTCTATGAAAGTCTGGTTAGATAATATATTCTGGGTGTCTGAGAAGCTTATAACCTTATCATGTAGATGATAATAAACATTGTATGTGGCATGAACATTTCATATGCCAGAGAATTATAAATCAGCGTTGTGCTATTATACAGCACCAGTAATTGTAGAATTGTAAAAACTAAAAAAACTAGAACATATTATATGACCTTTGAATTACTAATTGTATCATTCAGAATGTTTTCTCAGATTAACTATATATGCCATGCAAGAGTAAGCTAATTGTTAGCCTTCTTACATGTTTTTCTTTCAAATAATCAATTTGAAATTACTATTGAGAATATGAGTAAAAATATAAAAAAATAATCTGATAACCAGGATTTATTAAACAGCTAATTTTTCAAGTGACATATGGAGAAAGGATAATAGAGAGCAATAACTAAAATGACTATGGTCAAAAAAATAGCAAGGCAGAGAGATGCATTTAATTATACTTTTATTTGATTACTCTCTTAAATATGTGAAATGCTGATTCAGACATTATAGGTAAAATGAGCTAACATTTTTCCAAAAAAGCTCTGTGTTATTTATAATTATGTACTAAAGACTACAAAATAATAGAAATATAAATATCAGTATTCCTCAGAAAATGGCATAAACTATTATTCGTTTTAAAAATTATGCAGGAAAGTGATTGTAGAAACTATCAGCCTGACGGAGAAAGTTAACTTTTTCTGATTAAGCAAGAATTATTTAATTGAATAATCTGACTGATATTCTAGAGATTTGCAATATTTAAATTGTATGCAATTTTAATAATGCAATTATTCCTCTCTTGTTTAACAATTATTAGAGATTTCTTGTGAGTGGAATGCATTGTGAGGAAATATTTTCAAAGTTCACTTTTATTTGGAAAGCATCAAGGTGATAATTTTCAAAGTATAAATAAAATATACATAGGAACTCTTATGTTCATTATACAAAAATACAATCCTCAAAATTGTGAGTGGCAATGCCTACTAAGGTAGATTTTCATTTAAGCAAAATTATAGATACTGGATAGTCTTCAGGACTGAATTAAAGAACACAAATTATTAGATTATAAAATGATTTACAATTCCATAACATTTGAAAATAAAAATGGACTGAACTGCCAAATTCTAAAACAATTCTAAAATGAATCACAATTACTGCTCTTCAGCATCTTGTAATTATGTAAATGATGTAGATTCTTAAGGATAATATCATTTATTGAACATCTCTGAAACAGTAAGCATATAAATTTATAATATACTTGGTGCTTTAATATATGCTATTTCCTTTATTCTCCCAAGAATTCATAACATAATATTTCCCTTATATTACAGAGTAGAAAGCTGGGGCTCAGGGATTTGGGACATATTGAAAATACATGCAGACTCATGATCTTCATACAGACCCATCTAGTTCTATAGTTAGAGCAATTCACAATAAAAGGAAATTGTGATAAATTTTTAAATCTACCTACTATATGGCATATACACTTTGAAAGCATAAGCAACCCTAAAAAAGAATAACTGATACCATATCTACTCTCCCTGCATTATGAAGTAGTTTATAAATGTGCAAGAATAAAACATTATGGAACCAAGATATAATACTGAGGAAAAAGACAGTATCACTGAGGGTGTCTCATTTCTAATTTTATGCAGATACTTAGATTCCTGTCCATACACACATTGCAAAATCCTCTTCTCATTTCATGGTGAAAAAAAGAAAAGTATTAATGGCTGCCTATACCAGTTATACCATTACATAAATCAAATAATAAAGATATAATTCTCTAGTGACAATAAATTCCATATAACCTAAGGTTGGTTCTTGTGTTTGGTTCAATTGATATATAATGATGAAAATACAGAATCATCTGGTTAAATTATTTTTTAAATCATTTTCCATTTACTTTTAAGTAATTAATACATTCCAGGAAAATGATATGCATAAATGTTCCTTATTATTATCATTTAATATTAGGTATTAAGAAAATGAGCATATAAAATGGATTAATTTTAATCTTAAATATTCTTATTTATTTTCATTACTGAATTTTTATTATTTTTATGTGCAGCCAGTTATTAGAGGTCTTTAAATTTCTACATGTATATGATACAAATTTACATGTATATGATATAAAATTTGTAGACAAGTCTTTCACTTTTTTATTGGCTTTATAGAACTAAACAACCCTAAGTATAGACATTAAAGTTATAGTAAAAGAGATCTTAAAATCTCTTTTACTATAGTATTAGTGTATTAGTAGTCAAGGTTCCCCAGAGAAACAAAATTAGATATCCTTGGAATTGGATCATGCTATTGTAGAAACTAAATCCCATGATGCCATCTGCAAGCTAGAAATGTGAGAATATGATATATGATATAATTCAACCTGACTCCAAAGGTGTAAGACCTGGGAGAACCAATGATGTAAATTCTTGGCCAAGAGCAGTAGAAAGTGAGATGAGTTATTCTAGTTCAAGCAATGGGACAGAAAAAAGAAAAAGAGCAAATTTCTTTTTCTACCATTGTTCTACTCAGGCCCTCAATGGATTGAGAAGGGTACAATGAGTCCACCAGTTCTAGTCTCATTCAAAAACACCCTCACAGATTCACCTAGAAATTATATTTAATCCTGGCACCTGATGATCACTCAAGTGGACACATAAAATTAACCATCACACCAACAACATAAAAAATCAAATTGAAGTGTATAAAACCACAAAATAATTGAAAGAAGTATCATACAGATTGACTCCTTGGACAAAAATTTATGATTCAAAGTTTTAATTTTCTCTATAAAATTTCAAAGAACAAAATATGGAAAATTAAGACTAAACCATCTTAAAATCAGAACCAGTATTTAAGGTTACACTACTTTAAAACATATTACTAAGTGAATAATTCTAAAAATCTAAAAATAAGAGATAGGTAAACATTTTTATGGAATGATATCAATATTACATCTTTTGACTATATTTGATTATATGATAGAATATATGGAATTGACTTACAGTCATACTTCAAAGATATGTGGGTTTGGTTCCAACACTGCGATAAAGTGAATCAAGTGATATTTTTTTTTTTTTGGTTTCCCAGTGCTTATAAAAGTTATGTTTACACTATAGTGTAGTCTATTAAGTCTGCAGTAGCATTATATCCAAGACATGTACATACTTTTAAAGTATTACTAAAAAATCATCTGAGCTTTCAGTGAGTCATAATCTTTTGCTGGGGGAGGGTCTCCTTTCATTGTTGATGGTTGCTGACTGAGCAGCGTGCTGGCTGTGGAGGTTGGGGTAGCTATGGCAACTTTTTAAAATAAGACAACAATGAAGTCTCCCACATTGATTGACTCTTCCTTTCATGAACATTTTCTCTGTAGCATGCAATGCTGTTTGATAACATTTTACCCACAGTACAATTTTCAAAATTGGAGCCATTCCTCTCAGAACCTGTCATTGCTTTATCAACTAAGTTTATGTGATAATCTAAATCCCTTTGGTTGTTTTTGTTTGCTCGTTTGACATTTCAACAATCTTCACAGCGTCTTCACCAGAAGAATATGCCATCTTAAGAAACCACTTTCTTTGCTCATCCATAAGAAGCACTTCCTCACATTTGAAGTCTTATCATGAGATTGCAGCAAATCAGCGCTATCTTCATGTTCCACTTCTAATTCTTGTTCTTTTGCTATTTCCACCACATTTGCAGTTACTTCCTCCACTGAAGTCTTGAGCCCCTTCCAGTCATCCATGAGGGTTGGAATCCGTTCCAACCTTTTGTAAATGTTAATACTTTGACCTCATCCCATGAATTCTGAATATTTTTAATGGCATCTAGAATGGTGAATCCTTTCCAGAAAGTTTTCAATTTACTTTGCACAGATTCATCAGAGGGGTCACTATCTATGGCAGCTGTTGTCTTACAAAATTTATTTCTGGAATATTAAGATTTGGAATTCAAAATAAGTCCTTGACCCATGGGCTGGAGAATGTATATTGTGTTTACAGGCATGGGGAAAAAAAAACACAAAACATTAATCTCATTGTACACCTCCATCAGAGCTGTTGGGTGAACAGATGCTTTGTAAATGAGCGGTGATATTTTGAAAGGAATCTTCCCCCCCACCCCGCCACAAGCATTAGGTCTCAACAGTGGGTTTAAAATATTCATTAAGTGATGTTATAAACAGATGTGCTGTCATCCAGGCTTTGTTTTTCCATTTATAGAGTACAGACAGAGTAAATTTAGGATAATTCATAAGGATTTTCAAAATGGCAAATGAGTCTTGGCTTCAAATTAATGTCACCAGCTGCATTAGCCTTAACAAGAGTCAGACTATCCTTTGAAGCCATGCATTGACTTCTCCTCTCTACCTATGGAAGTCCTAGATGACATCTTCCACCATGGGGCTGCTTTGTCTAAAATGAAAATGTGTTCTTGTAGTCGCCTTCATTAATTATCTTGGCTAAATCTTCTGGAGGACCTGCGGTAACATCTACATCAGCACTTGCTGCCTCTCCCTTACTTTTTATGTTCTGAAGACAGCTGCTATCCTTAAACCTCATGAACCAACCTCTGCTTCAGACTTTTCTTCTGCAGCTTCCTCAATATCACAGCTTTCACAGAATTGAAGAGAGTCAGGGTCTTGCTATGGATTAGGGTTTGGCTTAAGGGAATCTTGTGCCTCGTCCTTCTGTCCAAACCAAAACCGCTAAAACTGGCCATATCAGCAATTAGACTGCTTCACATATCATTTGTGTGTTCATTGGAATAGCATTCTTAATTTCCTTCAAGAACTTTTCCTTTGCACTCACAACTTGGCTAACTGAAGCAAGAGACCTTGCTTTCGGCCTGTTTCCCCTAACTTCATCCATGGAAACATTTCATAAATTCGTAATACAGGTAAAGTCTTTTGGCACAGTCTGAATTTTACCTCTGATCTCCTGGCCAACTATTTTTTTTTAATTGCATATATCAAGTTTCACTTGTGCTGTAAAGGTCTATTTATTTTTTTAAAAATTTGTCATGTATCTACCATTACAGTATCATATATAAGTTTCATTGCCCTAAAAAATTCTGTGAACTACACCTGTTCAAATCTGTTTAAAATCTGTGTAAAATCTCTAGTTTTGCCTTTTCTAGAATGTCACAGGAATGGAATCTCATAGCCTTTCACACTGACTTCTTTCACATAATACTATGCATTTAAGACTCATCAAGTTATCTGTATCACCCAAACCCATTGATGGCCCATTCCTTTATATCACTGTGTACTGTTTCATTGTATGCATGCACTGTTTTATCTATTCACATATTGAAGAATATCTTAGTCATATTTTAGGTAATTATGAATAAGTGTTCTATTCATGTGCAGTTTTCTTGTGTGAACATACATTTTCAAACTAGTTGAGTAAAAACCTTGGAGTACAATTGCATGGTAAGACCATGTTTAGGTGTATAAGAAACCCTCAAATTGTCTTCCATGGCAGCTGAGGAAACATTTGCATCCCACCAGTAATGAATAAGGGAGTTCTTTTTTGCTCCATTTCCTGACTATATTGATAATAGCAATTTTTAAAATTTTAGTTGTTAGAATTGATGTGCAGTGTATTTCATTATAGTTTTAATTTGCAATTTTCAAATGACAAATGATGTCCAGAATCTTTCACGTATTTTTTTTAAAGATTTTATTTATTTATTTGACAGAGATAGAGACAGCCAGCAAGAGAGGGAACACAAGCAGGGGGAGTAGGAGAGGAGGAAGCAGGCTCATAGCGGAGGAGCATGATGTGGGGCTCGATCCCACAACGCTGGGATCACACCCTGAGCCGAAGGCAGACACTTAACCACTGTGCCACCCAGGCGCCCCTCACATATTTTTTATATTGTGTTTATATATTGACCTTTTATGCTGTGACAATGCTGTAGATTTTGAGGATTTTCTAAATACGTAATCCTATCATTTATTCATAAAAAGTTTTATTTCCTGTTGTTGCAAATGACAATAATTATTCCTTCTATGTGTCTGAGTAATATTCCATTGTGTATATATAATGCACCTTCTTTATTCATTCTTCTATTGATGGGCACTTGGGCTGCTTCCATAATTTGGTTATTGTACACAAGGCTGCAGTACACATAAGGGTGCATATATCTTTTCAAATTAGCATTTTTGTATGTTTTGAATAAATACCCAGTAGTATAATTACTGAATCATATGGTAGTTCTATTTTTAATTTTTTCATTATTCTCCATACTGTTTTTCACAGTGGCTGTAGCAGTTTGCATTTCCATCCAGAGAGCATACAGGGTTTTTTTTTTTTTTCCACTTCCTCACCAACACTTGTTGTTTCTTGTGTTTTTCATTTTAGCCACTCACAAGTGTGGGGTAATGACTCATTGTGGTTTTGATTTGCATTTTCCTGTTGATAAGTGATGTTGAGCATCTTTCCATGTGTCTGTTGGCCATCTGTGTGTCTTCCTTGGAGAAATGTCTTTTATATCTTCTGTTTTTAATCAGATTACTTGTTGTTTTTTTTGTTTGTTTGTTTGTTTTTTGTGTGAGTGTGTGTTGAGTTTTATAAGTTCTTTATAGATTTTGGATACTAACCTTTTATCAGATATTTCATTTGCATATATCTTCTCCCATTTCATAGGTTGCCTTTTAGTTTTGTTTCCTAGTTTTACAAAGCTTTTTATTCTGATGTAGTCCCAATAGTTTATTTTTGCTTTTGTTTCCCTTGCCTCAGGGGCCCTACCTGAAAAATGTTGCTATGGCCTGCATCAGAGAAATTACTGCCTGTGCTCTCTTCTAGGATACTTATGGTTTCAGGTCTCATATTTAGGTCCTCAATCATTTAAGTTTATTTTATATATTGTGTAAGACAGTGGTCCAGTGTTATTCTTTTGCATTCAGCTATACAGTTTCCAAAAACCATTTGTTGAAAAGATTCTTTTTCCCCACTGCATATTCTTGATGCTTTGTTAAAAATTAATTGACCAAATAAACATGTGTTTATATCTGGGCTTTTTATTCTGTTTCACCAATCTATAGGTCGTGTGTGTGTGTGTGTGTGTGTTTGCACGCACACGCCAGTATCATACTGTTTTCAATTACTAGAGCTTTCTTTGTACTATATCATGAAATCTGGGATTATGATAGCTTCTAGTTTTGTTCCTTTTTAAGATTGCTTTGGCTATTCGACTTCTTTTGTGGTTCCATACAAATTTTCGGGTTATGTATATTTTGTGCCGTGAGAAATGTTGATACTTTGATAGAAATTGCATTAAATCTTTACATTCCTTTGGGCAATATGGACATTTTAACAATATTCTCCCAACCCATGAGCATGGAATATCTTTCCATTTGTTTGTGTCATCTTCAATTTCTTTCACCAATGTTTTATAATTTTCAGAATATAGGTCTTTCACCTCCTTGGTTAAGATAATTCCTAGGTGTTTTATTCTTTTTGGTGAAATTGTATATGGAATTGTTTTAATTTCACTTTCTGCTACATTATTAGTGTATAGAAATGGAACAGATTTTTGTGGATACTTATTTTGTGTCCTATGACCTTCATTAGTTAACCAGTCCTAGTTTTTGGTGGAGTCTTTAGGGTTTTCTATATATAGTATCATGTCACTGAAAATAGTGAAAGTTTTACTTCTTTCTTCCTTATGTGGAAGCCTTTTATTTCTTTTTTTCTGGTGTTTTTTGTTTTGTTTTGCTGTTTTGTTTTGTTTTGTTTTGTTTTGTTTTGCTGTGGCTAGGACTTCCAGTACTGTGTTGAATAAAACTGGTGAGAGTGCACATCTTTGTCTTGTTCCTATTCTTATGGGAAATGCTCTTAGTTTTCATCATCGAGGATGATGTTAGCTATGGGTTTTTAATATATGGCCTTTATTATGTTGAGGTATGTTCCCTCCAAACCTACTTTGTTGAAGGTTCTTATCATGAATGGATGTTGTACTTAAATGCTCTTTCTGCATGTATTGAAATGATTGTATGCTTTTTTTTTATCCTTTCTCTTGTTGATGTGATATATCATGTTGATCAATTTGTGAATATTAAACCACACTTGCATCCCAGGAATAAATACCACTTGATCATGATGAATGGTATTTTTAATGAATTGTTGGATTTGGTTTACTAATATTTTGTGGAAGATTTTTGTATCTATGTTCATAAGACACATTGGCCTATGTTTCTCTTTTTTGAAGTATTTTCATCTGATTTTAGTCTCAGGATAATGCTTGGCTCATGGAATGAATTTGAAAGTTTTCTTTCCTCTTCTAATTTTTGGAAAAGTTTAAGAATAATAAGCATTAACTCTTCTTTAAATGTTTGGTAGAATTCACCTGTGAAGCTGTCTGGTTGAGGATATTTTTTGGGGGGAATTTGTAAATTATTTATTCAATTTCATTGCTAGTGATCAATCCAAATATTCTATTTCTTCCTGATTGAGTTTTGGAAGATTGTATGTTTCTAGGAATTTATCCATTTCTTCTAGGTTGTTCAGTTTGTTAGCATATAAGTTTTCTATTAAAATCCTTTGTATTTCTGTGATGTCATTTATTTCTTCTCTTTTATTTTTGATTTTGTTTGTGTTCCCTCTTTATGTGTGTGAATATTCTGGCTAAGAGTTTATCAATTTTGTTGATCTTTTCAAAAAACCAACTCCTGGTTTCATTGATCTGTTCTATTGATTTTTTAGTTTTTATTTATTTCTGCTTTAATCTTTATTATTTCCTGCCTTATACTGGTTTTTTCTTTTCTACCTCTTTTAGGTATAAGTTTAGGTCATTTGATATTTGTCTTGCTTCTTGAGGTAGGCCTGCATTGTTATAATATTCCCTCTTAGAAGAGCTTTTCCTCAATCCCATAGATTTTGGACCATTGTGTTTTCATTTTCATTTGTCTCCATGAAATTTTTGATTGCCTCTTTGATTTCTCGGTTGACCCATTGTTTAGTAGCATGTTATTTAACCTCCATGTATTTGTACACTTTCCAGATTTTTTTCTTCTGGTTGATTTCTAGTGTCATTGTGTTGTGTTTGGAGAAGTTGCATGGTGACTTTAATCTTTTTGCATTTGTTGAGATTGTTTGATGGAATAATATGTGATCTCTTCTGGAGGATGTTCCATGCACACTTGAGAAGGATGTGTATTATTCTGTTTTAGGATGGAATGTCCTCAGTATACGTTATATCTAACCCAATGTGTCATTCAAAGTGACAGTTTCCTTGCTAATTTTCTGTTCAAATAATTGTAAGTGGGGTCTTAAAGTCCCCTACTATTATTTTATTACTATTGATAACTTCCTTTATGTTATTAGCTGCTTAATATATTTGGATAGTCCTATTTAAGTGCATAAATACTTACAACTGTAAAAATTTTTTGTTGAATTTCTCCTTTTATGATTATCTAGTGTCTTTTTTGTATTTTGTTACTGTCTTTAAGTCTATTTCATCCAGTATGAGTATTGCTACCCTGCCCTTTTTTCACTTTTATTTGCATGATAAACGTTTTCCCATCCCTTCAATTTCAATCTATGTGTGTATTTAGGTCTGAAATGAGTCTCTTATATGCAGCATGGAGATGAGTCTTCCTTTTTTTTTTTTTTAATACATTTCATCACCATGTGTCTTTTTCCTGGACTGTTTAGTCCATTTACATTCAAGTAATTATGATGGGTATGTAGTTATTGCCATTTTGTTACTTGTTTTATGGTTGTTTTTGTAGTTCTTCTCTGTTCCTTTCTTCTCTTGCTCTCTTCTCTGTTTGTTTAATGGTTTTCTTTAGTGATTTACTTGGATTCCTTCCTATCTATCTACCTATCTACCTATTTTGTTGTTGTTGTTTATCTGTTACTGGTTTTGGATTTGTGGTTACTGGTAGGTTTATATATAATATGTATATAGCGATCTATTGTAAGTTGATGATCACTTAAGTTTAAACCCTTTATAAAAGCACTAAATTTTTACTCCCCTCCCTGGTACCTTCTAAATATATGGTCTCCTAAATTACATTTCTTTATCGTGTGAATCCCTTGACTGGTTTTTATAGTTATATTTAATTTTATTGATTTTTTCCCCCTACTTTTCTTACTCCTGCTTATGGCCCTTCCTTTCCACTCAGAGAATTCCTTCAATGTTTCTTTCAGGACTGATTCAAGGTGATGAATTCCTTTAACTTTTGTTTGTCTGGAAAACTCTTTATCTCTCCTTCTATTCTGCTGATAGTCTTGCTGGATAGAGTATTCCTAGCTGCAGGGTGTATCCCCCCCCCCCTTTAGCGCTTTGTATATATCATGGCACTTTCATGTGGTCTGCAAAGTTTCTGCTGAAAAATCAGCTGGTAGCTTTATCGGGTTTCCCTTTTATATGACTCTTTTCTCTTGATGCTTTAAAAATTCTCTGTAATTACCTTTTGCCATTGTAATTGCTATGTGTCCTCATGTGGACACCTGTGGGTTTTGTTAAGGTTTCTCTGTGCTTCCTGTATGTGGATTTCTGTTTCCTTCCCCAGATTTTGGAGGTGTTCAGGTATTATTTCTTCACATAAATTTTCTGCCAATTTTCTCCCTCTTTTCTTTTTGGGATTCCTATAATGTGCATGTTACTATGCTTGGTCATATTGCTGAGGTTCCTTAATTTATTCTCATTTTTTATGATTATTTTTTTTCTTTTTTCTGCTCAGCTTGATTACTTTCCATTACCCTGTCTTCCAGGTTGCTGCTTTGTTCTACCTCTTTTAATCTAATTATTTCTTCTTTTGTATTTTTAATTTCAGTTGAATTTCATCTCTGATTTATTTTTTATGTTTTCTATCTCTTCATTGAGGATTTCACTGAATCTTCCACTCTTTTCTGAAGTTCAAGTAATATCTTTATGACGACTACTTTAAATTCTTTTTAGTAGGCATATTACTTATCTTTCTTTTATTTAGCTCTCACTGTGATTTTTGCCCTGTTCTTTCATTTGAGACATATTTCTCTGTCTCCTCATTTTGTCTAACTCTCTGTATCTGTTTCTTTCTGTTAGGAAAGTTAGCTACATCTCCTGCTCTTAAAAATAATGGCCTTATGAAGAAGAGGTCCTCATGTGCCCTGGAATGCAATGTTCCCCACTCATCAGTATCTGGAGCTTTAGCCATGTCCTATTTTCATTGTGTGTGTCCTGCTGTTGTGACTTAGCTGCATTTGCCTTCAGTCCAATCATCTTTAATGACTCCCTTTGCTGGTTTGGGCAGGGTTTTGTTTCTGTTTGGTTTATAGGTCATTCTGGGGCTACCTTGGGCCTGAGTTGGGGCAGACTGGGTATTTTCCAGAGCTGTGGTCCCACTGTGCTGCAGGGTACTCTCCCTGTGTTGTCCCATGAGAAGCTTTCATTGGTGGGCAGAGCCTGAAGTCAGACAAGTTGTCTTCCCCTAACATCTAGCTGGTGGTGCAGTTGAACTGGTGTCTGTGGTTGTCTTCCTCTCCCACAAAGAAGGAGTCACTTTGGAGTGTTGCTGGCCCCTGTGGAGCTGCTTGCACAATGCTAGACATATGGAGCTACTTTGAATGGACTTCTTCAGAGGAAGGTTTGGATGGGCCATGTCCACAGAATAATGAGATGGGAGGGTGCCCCATGTTAGCAAGGTGTGCTCTGGTCTGATGTGGGAAGGGACCTACAGCTGCTTTGGACAACTTTGGAGGGAGCAGGTCCAAAGAAGATCCTAGGAGCAGGGCACAAGTTTAGCAAGCAAGTTGGAGTGTTTGCACTGGTTTCAGCAGGTGTCCGTTGGGGCAGGAAGGAAGTGTCATACACAAGTTCTTTTATTCTTGAAGAAGTCTCCTAAGTATTCCTTCCCCTCCACCACATACTCTGAGATTAGTAGATAAATCTGCCTCCCATGTACCCTAGGCCTTTCTCAAACTGCAGCTTCTATGCTTTATCCCAAGGGGCTCTTTGTTATGCTGTCTTTTTAAGGGCAAACGCTCAGTTTTTTTGCCCTGTGGCTTTTTAAAGTTCCTGATGTTAAGTCCCACTGATTTTAAGAACTTGCAAAGTTAAGCTCCTCTGGTTTTCAAAGCCAGATGTTATGGGGTTTTATCTTCTCAGTGTAGGTCCCCTCTGCCTGAGGTGGGGTCTTCGCTTCGCCTCTCCTTTCTGTATGATAGCATTGTCGCTCCCTCCCTTGGACAGCCTCTTGGGCCAGTTTAGTTCCAGACTATATCTCTGCCCTTCCTACTGTTTTTGATATGGCCTCCAAGAACCTGTTCTGCAGTTTTTGGGTCATTTTTTTGGTTATTTATACTGATGTGGGTGTTACCTAGGTGTATCTGTGAGATGAGGTAAGTTAAGGATCCTCCTACTCTGCCATCTTTCCCAAAGTTCCTGGATATATCTTTTTGAATTAGTATTTTCATTTTCTATGTGTAAATACCCACTAGTGGAATTATTGGGTCATATGGTATTTCCTCGATGAACATAGACACAAAAAATCCTGAAAATTGTTAGTGGACAATCTCTGCCTTAAAATTGGTACATTTAAGTGATTAGTATTTAAAATGATTATTGTTATAGTTGAATTCATATCAACAATTTTGTATCTCTTTTGTATATACCTGAAAGACTCCACCAAAATATTTCTAGAATTGATCCATGAATTCAGTAAAATTCACAGGATAAAAAATCAATGTACAGAAGTCTGTTGCTCTTCTATACCCCAATTATGAAGCAGCAGAAAGAGAAATCAAGGAATCAGTCCCATTTACAATTGATCAAAATCCATAAGATACCTAGGAATGAACCTAACCAAAAAGGTAAAAGATCTGTACTCTGAAAACTATAAAACATTGATTAAAGAAGTTGAAGATGACATGAAGAAATGGAAAAACAATCCATACTCATGGATTAGAAGAACAAACTGTTAAAATGTCTAAACTACCTAATTGCTTTGGGTAGTATACACATTTAATACAATCCCTATCAAAATACCATCAGCATTTTTCAGACCTAGAACAAACAATCCAAAATTTGTATGGAACCACAAAGGACCCCCAAATAGACAAAGCAATCTTTAAAAGGAAAAGCAAAGCTGGAGGCATCACAATTCTGGACTTCAAGCTATATTACAAGGCTGTAGTCATAAAGACAATATGGTACTGGCACAAAAACAGACATATGTAGATCAATGGAATGGTAGAAAACCCAGAAATGCACCCCCAACTATATGGTCAACTAATCTTTGACAAAGCAGGAAACAATAGCCAATGTAAGAAAGACAGTATTTTCAACAAATGCTGTTGCGAAAACTGGACAACAACATGAAGAAGATTGAAACTGGATCACTTTTTTACACCATACACCAAAATGAATTCAAAATGGAGGAAAGACCTCAATGTGAGATAGGAAACCATCAAAATCCTAGAGGAGAACACACGCAGCCACCTCTTTGACATCAGCCATAGCAACTTCTTACTAGACACATCTCTGGAGGCAAGGGAAACAAAAAAAAATGAACTATTGGACTTCATCAAGATAAAAAGCTTCTGCACAAAGAAGAAAAAAATCAACAGAACTAAAAGTTAACCTTTGGAATGGTAGAAGATATTTGCAAATGACATAGCTGATAAAGTGTTAGTGTCCAAAATCTATGAACAACTTATCAAACTCAGCCCCCTCCCAAAAAAAATCCAGCTAAGAAATGGTCAAAAGACATGAATAGACATTTTTCCAAAGAAGACATACAGATACCTAACACACATGAAAACCTGCTCGACATCACTCATCATCAGGGAAATAGAAATCAAAACTACAATGAGATATACCCCTCACACCTGTCAAAATGGCTAAAATTAACAACACAGGTAACAACAGACGTTGGCAAGGATGCAGAGAAAGGGGAACACTCTTAAACTGTTGGTGGGAATGCAAACTGGTGTGCAAAGACTTATTCTTCTGGTGTAGTTCCAATAGTTGACTTTTGCTTTTGTTTTCCTTGCCTGAAGAGACATACCCATCAATACTTGGAAAGGCCAATGTCCAAGAGATTAGTGCCTATGTTTTCTTTTAGGGGTTTTATGGTTTCAGGTATCACATTTAAGCCCTGAATCCATTCTGAGTTTTGTTTGTTTGTTTTTGTTTTTTCCCCCCTTCGGCATGGTGTAAGAAAGTGGTCCATTTTTTTTTATTTTTTGCATGTAGATGTCCCATTTTTTCTAAACCATGTATTGAAGAGACTCTTTTCCCATTGGATAATCTTACCTTCTTTGCTATAGATTAGCTGACTATATAAGCATGGGTTTATTTATCTTTCCGTCCTATTGCTCTCTCAGTCTATTTTTGTGTGAGTACCATACTCTTTTGAATATTATAGCTTTGTAGTATACCTTGAAATCTAGGATTGCGGTACTTCTAGTTTTGTTCTTTCTCAATATTGCTTTGACTATTCAGGGTTTTTGTGATTCTCTACAAAACTTAAGAATAGTGTTTTACTTCTGTAAAAAAAATGCTACTGATATGGGGATTGCATTGAATCTGCAGATCACTTTGGGTAATATGAACATTTTAATAATATTACTTTGATCTATGAGCATGAGATCTCTTTCCATTTGTGTCCTTTTTAATTTTGTTTTTCATAAGTGTCTTAATTTTCAGAACATGTTTTTCACCTCCTTGGTTAAATTTATTCCTAGGTTTTATTCTTTTTGGTGCAATTGTAATTTGGATTATTTGCTTAATTTCTTTTTGTACTACTTTGCTATTAGTATATAGAAACAAATTTTATTTATTAATTTTGTATCCTGCAACTTTACTGAATTCATTTCTAGCTTCTAATAGTTTTGTGGTGTTGTCTAGGATTTTCTATATGTAGTATAATGTCATCTGCAAATAGTGGCAATTTTACTTCTTCCTTACCAGTTTTGATGCCTTTTATTTTCCTTGTCTGATTTAAGTGGCTAGGGCTCCCATTACTATTTTGAATTGAAGTGGTGAAAGTGGACATCACTGTCTTGTTCCTGATCTTAGAGAAAAAACTTTCAGTGTCCCACCATTAAGAGGTTAGCTGTGGATATTTTCCCTGTGGCTTTTATTATGTTGGGGTGTATTCCATCTTAAACCACTTTATTGAGAATTTGTATCATGAATGGACATTGTATTATGTCCAGTGCTTTTTTTGCATCTATTGATATGATCCTTTAGTTTTTATCCTTCCTCTTTAATGTATTTTATCACAATGATTAATATGTGAAAATTGAATCATTCTTGGATCCCCAGATAAACCCCATTTGTTTGTGGGTAATAATCTTTTGAGTATATTGTTGAACTTGGCTTGCTAACATTTTATTTAGAATTTTTTGCATCTATGTTTATCATGGATATTGACCTATAGTTTTTGTTTTTATAGTGTCATTGTCTGATTGTAGATAGGGTAATTTGGCCTTGGAGAATGAGTTTTGAAGTTTTCTTTCCCCTTCAATTTTTTAAATAGCTTGAAAAGAAGAGTAATTAACTCTTCTTTAAGTGTGTGGTAGAATTCGCCTATAAAGCCATCTTGTCCTGGACTTTTATTATTGATAATTTTATGATTATGATTCATTTTCCTTTCTAGTAATGGGTCTGTCCAAATTTTAATATTTTTTTATTATGTTAGTCACCATACAATACATCCCTAGTTTTAGATGTAAAGTTCCATGATTCATTACTTGGGTACAACACCCAGTGCACCATGCAATACATGCCCTCCTTAATACCCATCACTAGACTATCCCATTGCCCCAACTCCCTTGCCTCAGAAGCCCTCAGTTTGTTTCCCAGAGTCCACAGTCTCTCATGGTTCATTCCCCCTTCTGTTTACCCCCCTTTCTTCTTCCCTTTGTTCTACTACTGATCTTCCTACTTATGTTCCAAAAATCAGTGAAACCATATTATAATTGCCTTTCTCTGCTTGCTTATTTCACTTAGCATTATCTCCTCCAGTCCCGTCCATGATGCAGCTAATGTTGAGAAATCGTTCTTTTGATGGCTGAGTAATATTCCATTGTATACATGGACCATATCTTCTTAATCCAGTCATCTGTTGAAGGGCATCTCAGCTCCTTCCACAATTTAGCTATTGTGGACCATGCTGCTATGAACATTGGGGTGCATATGGCCCTTCTCTTCACTATGTCTGTATCTTTGCGGTAAATACTCAGTAGTGCAATGGCTGGATCATAGGTTAGCTCAATTTTTAACTTTTTAAGGGACCTCCACACTGTTTTCCAAAGTGGCTGTACCAAGTTGCATTCCCACCAACAATGTAAGAGGGATCCCCTTTCTCCACATCCTCTCCATCATTTGCTGTTTCCTGCCTTATCTATTTTTGCCATTCTAACTGGCATAAGGTGGTATCTCAGTGTGGTTTTGATTTGAATTTCCTTGATGCCTAATGATTTTGAACATTTTTTCATGTGTCTGTTAGCCATTTGTACGTCTTCATTGGAAAACTGTCTGTTCATATCTTCTGTCCATTTTTTTATTTGATCATTTGTTTCTTGTGTATTGAGTTTGAGAAGTTCTTTGTAGATCTAGGATACCAGTCTTTTATCTGTAGTGTCATTTACAATATCTTCTCCCATTCTGTGGGCTGCCTCTTAGTTTTTTTGACTGTTTCCTTGGCTGTGCAGAAGCTTTTATCTTGATGAAGTCCCACAAGTTCATTTTTTCTTTTGTTTCTCTTGGCTTTGGAGATGTGTCATGAAAAAGGTGGCTTTGGCCGATGTCATAGAGGTTGCTGCCTATGTTCCCCTCTAGGATTTTGATGGATTCCTGTCTCACATCGAGGTCTTTCATCCATTTAGAGTTTATCTTTGTGTATGGTGTGAGAGAGTGGTCAAGTTTCATTCTTTTGCATGTAGCGGTCCATTTTTCCCAGCACCATTTATTGAAGAGACTGTCTTTTTTCCACTGGATGTTTTTTCCTGCTTTATCAAAGATTAGTTGCCCAAAGAGCTGAGGGTCCATTTCTGGGTTTTCTATTCTGTTCCATTGTTCTGTGTGTCTGTTTTTGTGCCGGTACTATGCTGTCTTTGTGATCACAGCTTGAAATCAGGCAACGTGATGCCCCCAGCTCTGTTTTTCCTTTTCAACAATTCCTTGGCGATTCGGGGCCCTTTCTGGTTCCACACAAATTTAAGGGCTGTTTGTTCCAGTTCTTTGAAAAATGCCATTGTTATTTTGATTGGGATGGCATTGAAAGTGTAGATTGCTCTGAGTAATATAGACATTTTAACTATGTTAATTCTTCTGATCCATGAGCATGGAATATTTTTCCATCTTTTTGTGTCCTCTTCTATGTCTTTCAAGAGTGATTTGTAGTTTCTAGAATATAGATCCTTTATGTCTTTGGTTAATTCCAAGATAATGTATGATTATTGGTGCTATTGTAAATGGAATCAATTCTCTAATTTCTCTTTCTTCAGTCTCATTGTTCGTGTATAGAAATGCTACTAATTTCTGAGTATTGATTTTGTATCCCACCACAATAGAATTGCTCTATAACTTCCAGTACTTTGGGGGTGGAGTCTTTTGGGTTTTCCATATAGAGTACCATGTCATCTGCGAAGACAGGTAGTTTGACTTCTTTTCTGCCGATTTGGATACTTTTGATCCCTTTCTGTTGTCTGATTGCTGTTGCAAGGACTTCTAGTACTATGTTGAATAATAATGGCAAGAGTGAGCATCCTTGTCATGTTCCTGATCTTAAGGGAAACGCTTCCAGCTTTTCCCCATTGAGAATGATATTCACTGTATGCTTTTCATAGATGGTGTTTATGAAATTGAGGAATGTACCCTCTATCCCTACGCTCTGAAGTGTTTTAATCAGGAAAGGATGCTGTATTTTGTGAAATGCTTTTTCTGCATCTATTGAGAGGCACATATGGTTCTTGACTCTTTTCTTGTTGATCTATCACGCTGATCGATTTGCAAATGTTGAACCACCCTTGCATCCCAGGGATGAATCCCACTTGGTCATGATGGATAATTCTTTTAATGTACTGTTGGATCCTCTTCAGGAGAATAGGTATCATTTCTTCTTTGAATGTTTGGTAGAATTCTCCTGGGAATCCATCAGGCCTTTTGATGGGGTCTTTGCCTGGTTTGGGGATCAAGGTAATACTGGCCTCATAGAATGAGTTTGGTAGTTTTCCTTCTGGGTTTATTTTTTGCGACAGCTTCAGGAGAATAGGTATCATTTCTTCTTTGAATGTTTGGTAGAATTCTCCTGGGAATCCATCAGGCCCTGGACTCTTGTTTTTTGGGAGGTTTTTGATCACTGTTTCAATCTCATAATGGTCTTTTTAAAAAATCAATTTCTTCCTGTTTCAGTCTTGGTGGTTTGTAGGTTTCCAGGAAGGCCTCCATTTTTTCCAGGTTGTTTAATTTATTGGCATAAAGCTGTTGATAAAAGTTTCTAATGATCCTTCCTATTTCATTGGTGTTGATTGTGACCTCTCCCTTTTCCTTCAAAATTTTATTAATTTGGGTCCTTTCTCTATTCTTTTGAGTAAGTTTTGCCAGTGGCTTATCGATCTTATTTATTCTTTCAAAGAACCAGCTTCTAGTTCTGTTGATCTGCTCTACTGTGCTCCTAGTTTCTAATTCATTGATCTCTGCTCTATTCTTGATCAACTGCTTTCTTGTGCATGGATTAGGCCTGTTCTTCTGTTCCAGCTCCAGCTTCTTGAGGTGAAAATATAAAAACTGCATTTTATATTTTTCTATTCTTTTGAGTGAGGCTTATTTCTTTCAGGTTTAAAAGACTGTATCTAGATATTTATTGGCATAAAATTTTAATTGTATTCTCTTATGTCTACCTGTGTTGGTGGTATTTCTCTTCTTTCATTTTTACTTTATCATTTGACCTTTTTTTAAATTAGTTTCAGAGGTAGAATTTAGTGATTCATCAGTTGCACATAACAGCCAGTGCTCTTTACATCAAATGCCCTCCTTAATGCCCAACACCAAATTACCCCATTCCCATACTCACCACCCCTTCAGCAACCCTCAGTTTGTTTCCTAAAGTTCAGCATCTCTTATGGTTGCCCCTTTCTCTTTTTTTATTGATTAGTCTAGCCAAAGGTTTATCAATTTTATCTTTTAATAGTAGAAGCTTTTTGGTTTCAATGATTTTTTTTGGTCTGTATTTATTTCCATTCAGATATTTGTTAGTTTCTTCTATGAATTTTGGGCTTAGTTTTTTTTTTTTTTTTTTTTTTTGGTCCCCTTGTTTCTTTAGGTGTAAGGTTAGAATTTTTTAGATTTCTCTTTTTTCTTAAGGTACCTATGTATAGCTATAATTTTTTTCTCTTAGAATTGCTTTTCTGCATCCCAGAGATTTTAGACCATTCTGTTTCCATTTTCTTTTTATCTCCAAATATTTTTCTTTTTGATTTCTTCTTTGAACCAGTGGCTATTTAGGAGCATGTTGTTTAGCTTCCACATGTTTGTGGTTTTTCCCAGGTTTTTTGTTTTTGTTTGTTCTTGTAAATAGTTTTTGGCTTCATAATATTGTAAAAAGAGATGCTCGACAGGATTTTGATCTTCTTAAATTTGTTCAGGCTTGTGTTGTGGCCTAAAATATGATCTATACTGGATAATGTTTCATGTGCACTCAAAAATAATGTGTATTCTGCTGATGTTGGATTTAATGTTCTGTACATATGTTAATGCCATATGGCCTAGTGTGTCATTCTGTATGATATATCCATTGATCTAAGTGTGGTGTTAATGTCCCTACCATTATTGTATTATTGTCAATTTCTCCCTTTATGTCTGTTAATGTTTATGTATTTGGATGCTTCTAAATTGGGTGCATACATGTATTTGTATCATCTTGTTGGATTAGTCCCTTTGTCTTTATATAATGCCCTTTACAAAATGCTAGTATGTTTTAAAGTCTATTTTGTCTGATATAAGTGTTGCTATCCTGGATGGATAGCATCTATCTATCATCATTTAAGGCTTCCATTTGCACATACTCTTTTCCATTCTCCAGTTTAGCTTTAGGTCTGAAATGAGTTCTTGGAACCAGTATATAGATGATCTTGTTTTTTATTCATGTCACTGTATGTCTTTTAATTGAATATTTAGTCCATTTACATTTAAAATAATTATTGATAGGTATGTACTTGTTCACATTTTAATTATTTTGTCTTTATTTAAATTTCAGTTAGCATACAGTGTAATATTAGTAATATTAGTGTAATAATATTTTCACATATTCCTTGGTTTTTCATGTATCTATTACAGGTTTTTGATTTGTGGTTACCATGGGGTTCATTTTTAACACCCTATACCTATAGCAGTCTATATTAGTTATAGTCACTAAGGTTCAAACACATTCATATTTTGTACCTTTTTATTCTATATATCCCTTGACTAATGTTTATAGTTATAATTGATTTTACTATTTTTGTGTCAACCTATATAGTGGCTTTATAAGTAATAAATCTACACATTTAATATATGTTTAGTTTTAGCAGTGGAATTTTTTCTTTTCACAATATTCTTCTAGTTATGGTCTTTTTTTTCCACTTAAAGAAGTCTTTTTAACATTTGTTGTAAGGCTGGTTTAGTGGTGTTGAACTTCATTAACTTTTGTCTGAGAAACTATTTCTTCTTCAATTGTGAATGATAATCTTTGCCAGGTAGGTTAGTCTTATTTTTTGTTTTGTTTTGTTTTTGGTTTTTTTTGATTTTTGTTTTCCTCCTCTCAGCAATTTTTATATATCATGCCACTCTCTTCTGGCCTGCAAAGTTAACTATTACATATCTTGGTAGCAATAGCTTTGGGTTCATTTTGTTTGAGGCTATCTGTAATTCCTGGACCTGAGTATATTTCTCCCCCAAGATTAAGGAGCTTTTTAGCTATTATTTCTTCAAATAAGGTTTCTGCCCTCTTTTCTACCTCTTCTCCTTCTGAGATCCCTATAATGCAAATGTTAGAATGCTTAGTGATATTGCAGAGGTCCCTCAACATATTCTTTTTTGATAATTGTTATTCAGCTTTTTTCTGTTACCCTGTCTTCCTGATCATTCTTCTGCATCCTCTAATCTGGTGTTGAATCCCTCTAGTCTCTATTTTTCCTTTTACTTATTGTCTCCTTCAAGTCTCTTTGTTATACTTTCTAAGTTTTCACTGAGTGCATTCACTCTCTCTTGTCCACTGAATATCTTTTTGACCATTACGTTGAACCCTTTATCAGGCATAATGCTTATCTCCATTTCATTTAACTTTTTTCTGTGATTATTTCCCTGCCTTTCATTTGGGACATATTCCTCTGTTACCTCATTTTGTCTGTTTCTACATATTAAGTCAGGTATATGTTCTGGTCTTGAAATTTGTAAAGTAGCCTTCTGTAGAAAGGATCTTGTGATGTCCTGTAGCATAATTCCCCTTGTCAGTAGAACCAGGTGCTCCAGGGGTGACTTCTCTGGGGGGCTACATGCAGTCTTCTATTGTGGCTGAGCTATGATTGCTGTGGGCACACTGGTGAGTTGCCCTTCAAACCAGCAAGCTGCAATGACCCACTTTGCCAGCAGAAGAGGCACTGGGCAGGTTTTGCTCCATGGGCTGTTGAGAGTCTTGGTTATAGCTGTTGTGGGCTCACTGATGGGCAGGGCTAGCCCTCAGCTTGGCTGTCTGCAATAAGCCACTGTGACAGCTACAGGAACATTGTAGGGCAGGACTTGTTCCCTGAATAGCCAGCTATGAGGGCCAGCTACAGGAATTGCAGCAGTCTCTTTGGAATGTTGCCAGTCCTAACCATGGCTGCCTACAGGGTATAGTGGGACAGGAGTCCTTTGGGGGGATGTCTGCCAAAATGGGTAGGGTGGAACCAAAGGCGAATGCCAGGGCATGACATGGGGTGCTAACGAGATAGGAGAAAATTAGAATTGGCTTCTGCAAGCATTTAACTATTTAGTCTGGGGGAGGGCACAAATACTGGTACCTGCCATTGCTTTTGTTCCTGGAAAAATTTTCTGTAGATCCTTGCCCCCCTGGCACATGTCCTAAAATTAATGGATATCCTTCACATAGATTCCTGGCACTTTTCAGACTGCTGCTTCTGTGCTGTCTCAGAGCAAGTTTTTTAGTGCGTTGGTTCTTTAACTCCAGGAGCTTTAAAAATCAGGACTTAAATCCCATTGATTTTTCAAAGCCAGACATTATGGGGACTTGTCCTCCCAGTGCAGGTCTCCAGAGCCATGTGTGTGGTTGGACCACCTCACTCTTCTGCTTGTGATGTCCCTCCCATTTGTAGTTAGTTCATGCTGGAGATTTGGTTCCATTTCACATCTTTGCTACCCTACCCTTTTCTATATGGCCTTCACTCTATGACTAGCTGTGGAAGATCTACTCTTCCCATCTATGTGTTTTCCCAGTTAGTTGCAATACATGTAATTGTTGCCTCAGTGTATCCATGGGGCAAGCAAGGTAAGCCTAGGATCCTCCTACTCTGCCATCTTCCCACCTACTTTGCTTTTGTTCTTGAGTTTGAAGAGTTTTCATAATTTGGAAAACAGTCCTTTATCATATGTGTGTTCTGTAAATATTTTCTCCCAATCTGTGGTTTATCTTCTCATTCTCCTGACATTCTTTCATAGAAGAAAATTTTTAAATTTTCATAAAGTCTAGTTTATCAATTATGTATTTCATGTAATGTGCCTTTGGCATTATCTCCAAAAAGTCTAAAATTGCCAAGACTAAAGGTCATCTAGATTTTCTGTGTTATCTTATAGGAGTTTTATAATTTGAGTTTTACATTGAGGTCTGGGATTCATTTTGAGTTAATCTTTGCAGTCTGTGTCTAGATCCTTTTTATGTCTGTGGACATTAAGTTCCAACACCATTTGTTGAAATGGTGGAAATTATTTTGTAGATGCATATGTCTTCTGTGGTGATGTTTGTTAAGGTCTTTTTAAATTGAGTTTTGTTTGTTTCCTTATTTTGACTTTTTTTAAAAAAGGATTTATTTATTCTTAGAAAGAGAGAGTGGTGGGGGGCAGAAGGAGAGAGAGAATCTCAAGCAGACCCTCAACTTAGTGCGGATCCATATTTAGGGCTCAATCCCATGACCCTAAGATCATGACCTGAGCTGAAATCAAGAGTCAGGTGCTTAACCAAATGAGCCACCCAGGTTCCCCTCTTATTTTAACTTTTTTAAAAAAGATTTTATTTATTTATTTGACAGAGAGGTAGAGAGTACAAGCAAGTGGAGCAGCAGGAAGAGGGGGAAGTAGGATCTTCCTTGCTCCCTGCTGAGCAGAGAGCCCGATGCAGACTGGATCCCCAGACCCCAGGATCATGACCTGAGCTGAAGGCAGCTACTTAACTGACTGAGCTACCCAGGTACCCTTATTTTGACTTTTAAAAGTAATTTGTATATTTTGGAAAGCAGTCCTTTATCAAGTGTGTCTTTTGCAAATATTTTCTTCCACTCTGTGTCTTGTCTTTTCATTCACTTAACATCTTTACAAGAGTAGAAATGTTTAATTTTAATAAAGTCTAGCTTACAAATTATTTCTTTCATAGATTGTGCCTTTGGTGTTATATCTAAAAATACTTTGCCATACTGATGGTCATGTAGGTTTTCTTCTATGTTACCCTCTAGGAATTTTAGTTTGTGTTTTATATATAGATCTGTTACATATTTTGGTATTTGTGAAGGAAGTGAGGTCTGTGTCTAGACTCCTTTTTGTTTATTTTTTGGCATGTAGATATTCAGTTATTCCAGCTTACTTTTGCTCTTTTGTCAAAGATCAGTTGACTATATTTATGTAGGTAACAAGTTTTAAGCAAAATCGGAAATAAAACAAAAATTTGTCTATTCATTCCTTAACTTTATTTATTGCTGAAAGCTCCTCTTTTCTTCACGTAGATACAAATTTCTGATCTATTTGATTTTCCCTGTGTGTGAAAAATATTTTGCAACATTTTTTGTAGAACAGGTCTGCTGAGAATGGCTCTCTTCTATTTTTATTTGCTTTAGAAATTCTTTATTCTCTTAAATTTGAATAATTATTTCACTGGCTCTAGAAATCTAGGTTGGTGGGTTTTTCTTTTAACATTTTAAATATTTCACTCTTTCTTTTTGCTGGTGAGGTTTCTGAAAAAATGTGATTTCTTTTTTAATCTGATGAAAAGATATGAAAAACATTTGCACATCATCCTTGTGTAGGGGCCATGCTAATCTCTGTATCATTCAAATGTAGTATATGTGCTGCTGAAGCAAACACTACTTGTTTCTTTGTTGGCTGTGTTTTCCCTCACTCTGGCCTTTTCCTTCAGGATTTTCTGTTTCTCTTTGGGTTTCTGCATTACCAATATGATTTGCCTAGATATGGATGCTTATTTTTTTGCTTGTATTTATGATGTTGACATTCTTTTAGCTCTCTTGCTCTGTGGTTTGATGCTTGTCATTTGGTTTGCAAATTTCTCAGCTAATTTAATTTCAAATATTTTTCTAATTTTTCATTCTGATGTGTTACACTTTTTAATGTTCTCCTATAGTTCTAGGATGCTCTCTTTCATTCTCTTTTTTCTTTATGTATTTCAGTTTGGAAAGTTTCTATTGCTCTATACTCAGGTCCACTTATTATTTCCTCAGGCATGTCAAGTATATTTGTGAGACCATCAAAGGTGTTTGTCATTTTTTTATTTCTAGCATTTACTTTTGATTCTTAGGTTACATGAACTCTAAGATAGAATCTCTGTTCTTGCATGCTATTTACAATTATTTTAAATTTCCTGTCTGATTTACACCTGTGTTACATCCTAGACTATTTCTGATGACTCCTTCTCTCTTCAGTTTTTTTTTTTCTTGCCTTTAAGAAAGCCAAACATGTTGCATTAAGGAATAGAAATTGAGGTAAATAGGTCTTTGAGGGGATTTATGATATTTGACTAATTACTTGGTTGTATATGTAAAGGTTCCAGAGACTTTATTTTTGTCTCCCCTCTGGGCTTTGGGGATTTCTGTATGTTGTTGATTGGAGAGAGTTGTGTCCCCTACACCCTAGCAAGAAAAACAAGGAATCTTTCTTAGATTCTCACTTTTAGAAGTTATTTGATGGGATTCCTGGAGGTAAAGCTGATTAAAGTGTAGGGTCTCCCAGAAGTTTGTCATTCTTATACTCGTCCATACTCAGCTCCAGAAATGCATCAAAAATAGCATTTATGCTCCTTCCAGTTTATAGCTCCAGTGGCTTCTGCTCCAGGTGGGCAAAACTCAGAAAACACCTGACTCCAGATTTCAGAATAGCAGATTGCCTTCCAAAGTCTGTTCCATGGTGAGTACTAAAAAAATTGATTTTCAGTTTGTATAGCTTTTTTCTTATAATGTGAGGAGTGACAACCTCTAAGTCACTTACATGGTATAGCTGCGACTAGTTCTTGGGTTTGAATTCGTGCTAATTCAAGTTTTAATCCCTAGGGAGTAAAGAAAGGAATAAAATCATTTTCCCCTGATAAGTAGCTTTACTCTCTATGCCTTAGATTACTAATTTTAAATCAGGGATAATATTTCCTACCTTATAGAATTGTTAAAAGGATTAAATTAAATGAGACAGGTATTAATCACAATTAGTGGCATCTAGAAAATGTTTAAGGATGTTACATTAGTTTTTCCCACAAAGGTCCTATCCATATAAATATTTGCAGACAAACACATACTAGCCCCAGTTCTACCAGAAGGCATAGGTATAAGCATAGGCATTTACTATACCACACTTCCCTGTACTTCTTAGAAATATGGGTAGGGTTATTCTAAGTGACACAAGGGAATTTTTCTGGTCTAAGGAAACATTTTGTACCGTACAGTTACTCTAACAAAGAAAATCTAGAATGAACACAAAGAGACTTTCTTTTTACGCAGTTGAAAGTTACATGATAAAGATCCATGATTTTTTTAAAGTGTAATTTTACATACTTCAATCATAGAATATTAGTCATATTTTGAAATAATTCCTATGTTAACAAGACCTTATCATAAGGCAGAAATTTTGGTTTTCTGTGTATTCAGCAGATATTTTCCTTACTGTACTAAAATCAAAGAGAAGTTTGGTTTATTTGATTGTGCTATCTAGAAAAGTAGTTTGATATTTAATATGATCTGTTATAATTTCTAACATTAAATGAAAATATAAAACATATGTTTTCATCTTTAATTATCTTTTAGACTCAAAATATAATAGGCAGTTGTTTTTTAAATACTAAAAGGCCAAAGATGGAAGATAATCATTTAAAAGTATATTAGTAGAAATTATCAATTTGAAAAAAAATATTGTGCCATCTCTCCCACCCAATTTAAATTTAGTTATAAGTGAAGCTATATGAAGAAATTAATGACATAAATGGAAGGTGTAGTTAGTAATCCTATACTTAGAGAACAGTATTTTACATCTGCAGGTCATTCAGGCCTCAAATTTTTGTGGTAAATTTTCCATCACTTATATTATGGGTTGAGTTGTGCTCCCCTGTATTCATATGTTTAATTCCTACCACCCAGTATCCCAGAATGTGACTCTATTTGGAGATAGATCCTTAAAGAGGTGATTAAGTTAAAATTAAGACATAATGCAATATGCCAAGTATCCATATAAGAAGAAATTAGGACACAACATATATAGAGTGAAGATCACGTGAAAGTATGGTGAAAAGACCGCTATCTACAAGCCAATGAAGGAGGAGGCCTCAGAAGGAACCAAACTTGCCAACTGCTTGATCTAAGAATTGGAGCCACCAGAATTGTGAGAAACTATTTTCTGGTTTAAACCATCCACTCTGTGGTACTTTGCTATGGCAGCCCAGCAAACTAAATATCTAAAAAGAATAAAAAAGACACGAAAACAAACATTACAATAGAAAATCTGAAAGGCCAATGAGCATTTGAAAAAATGTTCAAATTCATCAGTAATCAGGACAATGAAAAGCAAGAATGAGACAGAGCTTCACAATTTGAGATTGACAAAAAATTTAGAAGATGAAAAATGTCAAGTGTGGCCACGACTGTGGGGAGTTAAAAACCTTATTGTGTAAGCTACTGTAACTATAGTTACTGTAAACTGACACAATTTAGTTGAAGTACAGACATTCACTATGGCTCAGCAATTCTGCTTGTTGATCTAACCCAAGGAAATTCTTGCACAGGTACAAAAATAACATCTAACAATGCTTACCTTAGTATAATTTGTGGTAGCAAAACGTTGAGGGTAATTTGGATGTCCACAACTTGGGTCATAGGTATGTAGAAGCACCATAGAGGAGTTGAAAGCAACAGGCTAGACACATACATAGCAACCTGCATGTAACACACAAAAAATAAATGTTGAGTTAGTAGATACCCAGGGTTGCCTGGGTAGCGCAGTCGTTAAGCGTCTGCCTTTGGCTCAGGGCGTGATCCCGGCGTTCCACATCGAGTTTCACATCGGGCTCCTCTGCTGGGAGCCTGCTTCTTCCTCTCCCACTCCCCTGCTGTGTTCCCTCTCTCGCTGGCTGTCACTGTCACATAAATAAATAAAATCTTTTTAAAAAAAAAAGAAACTTAGTTTAATATATGGTATGGTAATACTATCATATAATAAGAAAAAAATATATGTACGTTAAGCAAAAATGAATATTTTTAAAGAACAATGAGATAAGTGAATATTAAACAGAACAGTTTCCTATGAATGTAAGAGAAGGAGAGTGGCTTTCAAAGATACAAAGGATAATGTTTTTTAAAATAAACAATATAAAAAATACATATCAGTATAAAAAGATACATACAAAGTATGAGGCTTTTTAATCAGGATTCATATATAATTGTATAAGGAGAACATATAGGTTTAGAGTGTTTGGCACATTGTAAAAATCAAAAATTTAACGAATTTATAAGTGAGTGAATGAATAAATGGATGGATAGATGAATGATTATAACAACAAAATACTTCCTATAACGCAACATGTGCTATTGGATACTGTTACTTTCTTTCCATATGTCAAATTAGTTAATCATCACATCCCTAGAAAGTGGCTACTATTAATAACCCTGTTTTACAGATGAAGGAACTGTGACAAAGAGAGATTTTAAAATTCAGCTAAAGGCATAGAGCCAAAAAACAACAGAGTGTGGATGTTAGACATTATAAGGATACCCATCAACACCCCCCCCAACATAAGTTGCTCAAGAAAGTAAGAGATACAAACTTAGACACAAGGAGAAGGTTAAAAATTAAGGTAGTTTTGTTTCATCTCAATATTTAAATGTTATATATCCATATGGATATAAAACCTAGGGAAATATGAATCACCAAATAAAAAGCAATACCCACGGTGGCTCCTGGGTAGCGCAGTCGTTAAGCGTCTGCCTTCGGCTCAGGGTGTGATCCCGGCATTCTGGGATCGAGTCCCACATCGGGCTCCTCCGCTGGGAGCCTGCTTCTTCCTCTCCCACTCCCCTGCTGTGTTCCCTCTCTCGCTGGCTGTCTCTCTGTCACATAAATAAATAAAATATTTTTTTAAAAAAAAGCAATACCCATGGATCATACAGGCTAATTTTTGGGGGTTGGGGGAGTTTCTATTTGGATAGGGAAATATGGAAATTGCTATCTTTGGCTAAAACACTACCAACATGGAGCAATTTTATAAAACTATAGTAATATAAATTGGTTTCTAATAATATAGTATTATATATTTACTCTTTATCTTAATTTGAATAAGAATTTTTAGCCTTGGAGGGAAAAAAATAAAACAAGATGAAATCAGAGAGACAAAGCATAAGAGACTCTTAAGCATAGATAACAAACTGAGGGTTGCTGGAGGGGAGGGCGTTGGGGGAATGGGGTAACTTGGTGATGGAAGGCACGTGATGTAGTGAGCACTGGGTTTTATATAAGACTGATGAATCACTGACCTCTACCTCTGAAATTAATAATACATTATATGTTAATTGATTGAATTTAAGTTAAAAAAAAAGACCCACTTCAAAAATAAATAAAATTCATTTCCTTTAAATTGCACAAACTCAAAATTAACAATTCCCTCAACTCAAGAATATAGCAACTAAAAATTTTAAAAAAATGGTCCTACTCTGGAAAATAATGTATATCTAAAAGAAAAGAAAATATTTTAGAAGTATAAAAAATAATTTTTACCCTTGAATTTATTGTTAGACGTCAAAATTCCAGATTATTTTTCATAATGTTGTACCAGTTTATTAGGATTGCCATAACAAACTACCACAGGCTGGTGGCTTAAAAAATAGAAATTAATCTCTCACAGTTCTAGAGGCTAGAAATCTGAAATCAAGATGTTGGCAGGATTAGTTTCTTCTGAGGATCTGTGAAGGAAAGAGAGATTATCTTCTCAGCTTTGTAGATGACCATTTTCTGCCTGACCATTTTCTTCCTGGGCCTCTTTACATTAGCTTTCCTCTATGTATATCTGTGTCCAAATTTCCTCCTTTTTTATAAAGAACACTAGTCATTGGATTAGAGTCCACCCTAGTGACCCCATTTTAATATTTTATTGCTTTTGCTTTTATTATTATTACCCCTATTGCTAAATAAGGTCGCATTCTGAAATACTAGAAGTTAGCATTCCAACATTTTTACCTTTTTCTTTTTTCTTTTTTTTTTTTTTGGCAGTGGGGATATAATTCAACCCATAACAAATGCCTATAATCTTATTTTCTTTAATAGTGAGGTCATGCTTGTGCTATTTATTTTTGAAATAGTTTTAATGTTTTATACTTAATTTATAATGACATTTACCTAGATATACGTTGTGCTTTTTAATCATTTGTTTTGTTAAGAGGGGGTGGGTGAGGAAGGTTGATATATATTCTTCCCAATAGTGACTGCGAATTAGCTATAATGTTATTAGCTTATACTTAAAATATTGATAATAGGGAATTACATTTGGAATATTTTAGAGTCAGTATGGGTTATTTTCCAGTCCCAGAATTGCAGACTATTGCTATGCAAAATTACTTTGGTTTTGTTTTGAATTGAATCTTATAATCTGGTTATTATAGTCCTGGCACTAATACAAGCATTCATAGATTTATATGGTCAACATTGAATTCAGTGGGTAAATATTTCAATTATAATTGTGAGAATAATTTTCTTAATTCATCAGGATTATTTTTCAAGATTTGATGATATAAAATCAAATAAGATAAATTTAATGTACCCAAGGTCCACTAATGAAAGGATAGACAGTATAGAAAATTGCCCAAAGAAACTGAATATTAGGAAAGCATTATTTTTTCACTTTGGTTCTCAAAAACAATGATTAGAACAAAGAAGCTGGTTTTGTTCTATTTTGATTTTACAGATGGGAATTGAACAAAATAAATGTCTAAGTTTGGGCATCTCTGTGCCAGAAATTTAGGTTTTTACAGTATGTCTTTTTAATAGGGCCCAGACTCCCTGAACAGAAGGCAATTCCTATTTCTGGGATAAAGGAAAAATACAGACACTAGAAAACACAGGTAATATTAACTGTGTCTTGAGAGCTGTTGAATATAGCTTGTTGAAGGCTTATTTAAGTCAAGTTAAAAGATCATAAACAAAAGCAATTTGTCATTTAAGAAAAATTAATCATATGCAAGTAAAAATATTAGGACAGTAGCCATTTATACACACACACACACACACACACACACACAATTGTCACATAAAAGAAAATTAGGATAAAAATTTGGTCCACAGTCAAGGGCAATATATTTTAATGGATTTATTTGAAGTTTGAATAACATGTTTTGGGATTCTCTATACAGAACAGGTTCAACTATACTGTTGCTTCGATCTTCTAGTCCAATATTTACATATAAGTTGTAAAACATCCCTAAGAGCAATTAGGACCTCACGCTCACCTATTATTTAATTTCTTACTTGCAATGAATTAGTTTAATTTTTGAATCATTATGCTTTTCTTGTACATCCTGTTTTCTTTCCTCTGCCAGCTTATGTTTGGAAATATTCCTTGGTTTCCTCATTATTACATCCCTTCCAGACACACAATTTAAAAAACACATCCATATATATATATATATATATATATATATATATGTAAAGAAAAAAAATTATTTATATTTTTGATACATCTTGGCCCTAGCCATCAGCCTCTAAAACTCATATAAAGATTTTTGTTCTTCATACAATTTTTTTAAGATTTTATTTATTTTTATAGAGAGTGAATACAAGTGGGAGGAAGGGGCAGAGTGAAAGAGAGAATCCCAAGCAGACACACTGAGCACAGAGTTCCATGCAGGGCTCAATTTCGTGACCCTCAGATCATGACCTGAGCTGAAATCAAGAGTCAGATGCTTAACTGACTGAGCCACCTAGGCACCCCCACTAATACAATTTACATTCCAAAATTTTTAAAGTCAGTCTATCCTTCTTAGCATTAAAGGACAGGACTATGTGACTTCCACCAAGCTACTATATATATATATATATTATTGAGAGAGAGAGAGACAGCACAGGTGAGGAGGAGAGGGAGAAGCAGGCCTCCCTGCTGAGCAAGCAGTCTGATGTGGGTTTGACCCCAGGACCCTGAGATCATGACCTGAGCCATCCAGGCACCCCTTAAAATTTCATGTAACATAAATTAGGTGGAGATTGAAGATAATGGAGTAAGAATCTCCAAAAATCAGTCCTTCTAACAAAACATCTATTGAGTTTGTAAGATCAAAATCAAATCTTAAAATTTCAATACTAGCCAAACACTTGTAGTGTCTAGGGCATTGTTTTATTAAAAAAAGACTGGTACATTTTGGTGAATTTTGGTGTGGCTTACTAGTACCATCCTAGGCAATAGGCACTTTGATATCCAAAAATTGGGTCTGTATGTTTTGCTCTCTCTGGTGATTCACTGAAGGCCTGGAAAAAGGTAGGTTATTGTCTCAATCACCTGTGTCTCAAATGGATTCTGAGGCAGTATCTGTTGAAAGAGTTTAAAGATAAAGAACATCTTTATTATTTTATCTGATTATTGCATCCAGGAATTTAAGGAAATCTCTGTGTGGTCACTGAGAGTTATCTCTAGCCTGTAGAGATAACTGAATGAAGGTTTTAGTGACTACACCTGAAAAAATAATAGACTTTGCAAAAATAATCTCACTAAACAGACAAATGAAGTCCCCTCCCCCAAAAAAATATTAGCAACAGCAAGAAAATTACAAAACATAAAAAGAAACAGGAAGGTATGTTCCAATCACAGTGGAGGCAAAAAAATATTGACAGCAGTCATCCCCAAGAAAGCTGAATCATTGGACTTAACTAGACAAAGACTTTAACTGTATTAAATGTGTTTTTAAAAATAACCTGAAGAAAACTATGGAGAAATAACTAAAAGAGCTCAGAAAAAAGAAGTATGAATCAGTAGAGAATATCAATAAAGAAATGCTAAAAAGGAGCTAAATAGAAATTGTGGAGATGGAAAATACAATAGTATAAACAAGACATTCACCATAGAGATTCAACATCAAATTTGAGAAAATACAAAAAAGAATCAGAGAACTTGAAGATTGGGCAATTGAAATCATGCAGTCTGCGGTACAGAGTAAAAAATGAACAAAGCCTAAGGCAATTTATGGGATATGCTCATGCAGGCCAACATACACATGCTAAGAGTTTGAAAGAGAAGACTGATAAAGAGAAAGAAAATATTTGAAGAAAGAATGAATCAGGATTCTATCTCCTCACCTATGCAACAAATGTCCTGGCAGAATCTATTTTGTAACTTTGGAGTCAACTGAAGTTTTGAGCAGTAAATTGTGGTTAATTTTGGTCAATTTCAACTTTTTGCACAGTAACATTCCCATCAGACAGCCATGCACATGTTCCTGGCACAGCTTCCACACAGTGTGATGGAGCCAGGGTAGGCAAAAAGACTTTGTCCACCAGTATCAGAGATCTGTACTCTTCTGATTGCTTACTCTGATTTAAGAATTTCAGACAGTGTCTCCACCCTGCCAACACTCTTTGATGTGGAGAATTCATTCAGTCATCTCCTAGGTTATTTATACTGTTGTGTGTGTTATCTAGTTGTATCAATGGACCATTTTAAGCTTAGGAATCTACTACTCTGCCATTTCCTTCAGAAGTCCAAACATTTCACCATTTTTAAAAATCAACCAAACACAAAAGATGACACTTATGCAGGAAATAAGGAACAAAAAAGTTTCTCCTTATTAGTAAATAAATATAAATGGACTAAACTCTCCAAACACTGTGTTACCTATGAGACTTAGATAAACAAACAGGTTGAAAGTGAAAGGATGAGAAAGGATATACCACACAAATAATAGCAAATAGAGGGGAGGTGGCTATACTAATATCAAACAAAATAGATTTTAAATCAAAGTTTTTATGAAGTGAGATTATATAAGATAAATGAGTCAAATACAGCAAAAAATTAACATTATAAACATTTACACATCTAATAAAAAACCAATAAAATATGTGCAACAAAAATCAGTAGAAATGAAGGAAGAAATAGACAGTAGTTTGAAGCTTCAATAATCCATTCACAATAATAGATAGAGCAACCAAACAGAAGATATATTACGGAAAGAGAGAACTTATACAACAAAACAAACCAACTAGATCCAACAGAACTACTACAGCACATTGATGGATTAATGGATAGCAAAATGCATAAGTACAATGAAATATCATTTAGCTTTGAAATAGAAGAAAATTCTCTGGTTGCTGGGAAGATGGTAGAATAGGAGGATCCCAAGCTCACCTCATCCTATGAACACACCGACAGCTACATGTATTGCAACTTCCCCTGCAAACAACCTGAGACTTGCAGAATGGATCTTCCACAGCTAGTCATAGAGAGAAGCCTTGAACAAAAAGGGTAGGAAGGACAAAGAAACATAAAGAACCTGGGGGAAAACTGAGAACTTTTCCCCTAAGGTCAGGAGCATAGCAGGGATGTCCACTATCACCACTGCTGTTCAACCTAGTACTAGAAGTTCTAGCCTCAGCAATCAGACAACAAAAAGATATAAAAGGCATCCAAATGGGCAAAGAAGAAATCAAACTCTCATTCTCCAGATAACATGATACTCTATGCAGAAAACCCAAAAGATTCCACCACAAAACTGCTAGAACTCATAGGAATTCAGCAAAGTGGCAGGATATAAAATCAATGCACAGAAATCAGTTGCATTTCTATACCTGAACAATGAGACAGAAGAAAGAAATTAAGGAGTTGATCTCATTTACTACTGCACCTAAAGCCATTAGATGCCTAGGAACAAGCCTAAGCAAAGAGGCAAATGATTTGTATTCAGAAAATTATAGAACCCTCTTGAAAGAAATTGAGGAAGACACAAAGAAATGGAAAAAACATTCCATTCTCATGGGTTGAAAGGACAAATATTCTTAAAATGTCTATGCTACATAGGGCAATCTACACATTTGATACAATCCCTATCAAAATACCATCAACTTTTTCACAGAACTGAAAAGATCCTGAATAACCAAAAGAACATTGAAAAATGAAAACCAAAGCTGGTGGCATCAAGATTCTGGACTTCAAGCTCTATTAAAAAGCTGTAATCATCAAAGACAGTATGATACTGGCACAAAAATAGACATATAGATCAATGGAACAGAACAGAGAACCCAGAAATGGACCCTCAACTCTATGGTCCACTAGTCTTTGACAAAGCAGGAAACAATACCCAATGGAAAAAAGTCTATTCAACAAATTGTGTGGGAAAATTGAAACTGGACCATTCCCTTACACCATACCCCAAAATAGACTCAATCAACATGGATGAAAGACCTAAATGTGAGACCAGAATCCATCAAAATCATAGAGGAGAACACAGGCACCAGCTTCTTCAACCTCAGCCACAGCAACTTCTTGCTTAGACACATCTCCAAAGGCAAGGGAAACAAAGGCAAAAATGAACTATTGGGATTTCATCAAGATAAAAAGCTTTTGCACAGCAAAGGAAACATTCGACAGATCCAAAACACAACTGACAGGATGGGAGAAGATATTTACAAATGTCTTATCATATAAAGGGCTAACATCCACAATCTATAAATAATTTCTCAAACTCAACATCCAAAGAATGAGTAATCCAATCAAGAAATGGGCAGAAGACATGAACAGACATTTTCCCAAAGTAGACATCCAAATTGCCAACAGACACATGAAAAAATGCTCAACATCACTGGGCATCAGGGAAATACAAATCAAACCACAATGAGATACCACCTCACCAGTCAGAATGGCTAAAATTAACAAGTCAAGAAATGACAGATTTTGGTGAGGATGCAGAGAAAGGGGAACCGTCCTTCACCCCAATGTTTGTAGCAGCAATATCCACAATAGCCTAACTATGGAAAGAGCCCAGATGTCCATTGATAGATGAATAAAGAAGATGTGGCATATATATACAATGGAATACTACTCAGCCGTCAAAAAATAAAATCTTGCCATTTGCAACAAGGTGGATGGAACTAGCGGGTGTTATGCTAAGTGAAATAAGTCAATCAGAGAAAGACAATTATCATATGATCTCATTCATATTTGGAATTTAAGAAACAAAACAGAGGATCAAGGGGAAGAGAAGAAAAAAATAAAATAAGACAAAGTCAGAGAGGGAGACAAACCATGAAAGGTTTTCATAGGAAACAAACAGGGTTGCTGGAGGGGAGGGAGGGTGGAGGGTATGTGTTGTAATAAGCACTGGGTATTATATAAGACTGTTGAATCACAGACCTATACCCCTGAAACAAATAATACATTATATCTTAATTAATCAAATTTAAATTTTAAAAAATTTTAGGAAGAAAAAAGAAAGAAACATCAAGTACCAAACTCCTGGTGAAAATAACTACAAATGGGAGGGACAAAACAAGCATGGAGGAACAAGGGGATCAGACCTCATACCAAGCACTCTTGGGTTAAGGTCTTGTGTTGACAAGGTGAGTCTTCATAATGCCTGGCATTGAAGATCAGTGGAGCTTAACTTTGGGAGAGGCAGAGGGCAATAGAAGACTGAGTTCCTAGCCTTAAAGAGCCAGCAGACCAAATAATTCCACCTGAGATGAGACACAAAGAAGTTTTACAAGGCCCTGGAATAAATGTGAAGATTTACTGACTAATTTTAGGATGGTGTAGATGGGGCAGAGATTTGCAGGAGTTTTCTCTGAGACCAGAGGAGCCGGTGAGCACCATTTTTTTTTTTTTTTTGCCCTTCCCTAGCCTAGATAGCTAGACAATGGTGGGGGCCAGTGATAACACTCTTCACCTACACTGCTAGCACATAAGCCATGCCACAAAGTTTCTCTGGAGGCTTGCCCCACCTGCTTCAGGTGACCAGGGAGAAAAGTGCTATAGGGCAACGTAGTACCTCTTCTATGCAAGGTTATTACTTTCAAACCAGGAGACTAACTGGCTCATCTATACCTAGAAACAAACACAGAAATTTAGACAAAATGAGAATATAGAAGAATATGTCTTAAATTTAAGAACAAGGCAAAACCACCGAGTAAGAGCTAAATGAAACAGATGAGCAATTTGTTAAAAAAAGAGCTCACGGTAATGGTCATAATGCTACTTACTAAACTAGAGAAAAGAGTGGAAATACCCAGTGAGAACTTCAACAAAGAGAAAATTAAAACAAACAAACAAACAAAAACCCAACTAGTCTGAACTTGAGAATACAATAATTGAAATAAGAAATAAAGTATAAGGAATCCACTAATTAGAAGATACAAAAGAATGGATTAGCAATCTGGAAGTGAGGGGAATGGAAGCAACCAAACTGAATAGTGAAAATTTTTAAAAAAATTAAAATTAAAAATGAAGATAGGTTAAGACATAGGTATTCCATTATAGGAGTCCCAGGAGAAGAGAGAGAGAGATGGGGGCAGAAAACCTATTTCAAGAAATAATAGCTGAAAAGTTCCCTAACCTAGGGAAGGAAACAAACATCCAGGTACAGTCTGCATTGAGAGTCTCAAACAATATGAACCAACAGAGGTCCACACAAAGACACATAATAATAATTAAAATGACAAAGATTAAAGAGAAAGAGAAAATCTTAAAAGTAGGAAGAGAACCAGTTACATGTAAGGGAAATCCCGTAAGTCTATCAGCTGATTTTTGAGCAGATATACTGAAGGCCAGAAGAGAGTGGTGTGATATATTCAAAAACCTACAACCAAGAATACTCTACCTGGCAAGGTTATCATTCACAATCAAATGAGAGATGAAGAGTTTCCCAGACAAAAGAGAGTTAAAGGAATTCATCGCCACTAAACAAGTCTTAAAAAATGTTGAAAGGATTTCTTTAGGTGGAAAGAAAAGGCCATAACTAGAAAAAAATAGTGAAAGGGAAAATTTTTTACTGGTAAAAGCAAAGATAGAGTAAAACGATTAATCACTTTTAAACCCAGTATAGATATTAAAACACAAAAGTGGTAAAATCAATTATAAATAATTAGGGATATACAAAATAAAAATATATAAAAAATAGACAGCCACATGCAGAAGAATGAAACTGGACAATTTCCTTACACCATACCCCAAAATAGACTTGACATGGATGAAAGACCTAAATGTGAGACCAGAATCCATCAAAACCTTAGAACACAGGCAGCAACCTCTTCGACCTCAGACACAGCAACTTCTTGCTAGTCACATCTCCAAAGGCAAGGGAAACAAAGGCAAAAATGAACTATTGGGACTTCATCAAGATAAAAACTTTTGCCCAGCAAAGGAAACAGTAAACAAAACCAAAAGACAATTGACAGAATGGGAGAAGATACTTGCAAATGTCTTATCAGATAAAGGGCTAGTATCAAAATTTATAAGGAACTTAATCAAACTCAACACCCAAAGAATGAGTAACCCAATACAGAACTTGGCAGAAGACATGAACAGACATTTTCCCAATGAAGACATCCAAATGGCCAACAGACATATGAAAAAAATGCTCAACATCACTGGCATCAGGGAAATACAAATCAAAACCACAATTAGCTACTACCTCACACCAGTCAGAAGGGCTAAAATTAGTAAGTCAGGAAATGACAGAAGTTGGCAAGGATGCAGAGAAAGGGGAACCCTCCTACACTGTTGGTGGGAATGCAAGATGGTGTTGCCACTGTGGAAAACAATATGGAGATTCCTCAAAATTTAAAAATAGAGCTACCCTATGACCCAGCAATTGCACTACTGGGCCAAAGATACAAACGTAGTGATCTGAAGGGGCACCTGCACCCCAATGTTTATAGCAGCAATGCCCACAATAGCCAAACTATGGAAAGAGCCCAAACGTTCATCAACAGATGAATGGATAAAGAAGATGTGGTATATATAAAATGGAATATCATGCAGCCATCAAAAAATGAAATCTTGCCATTTGCAATGACATAGATGGAACTAAAGGGTATTATGCTAAGCAAAATAAGTCAAACAGAGACAATTATTATATGATCTCGCTCATATATAGAATTTATGAAGCAAGGCAGAGGATCATAGGGGAAGGGAGGAAAATATGAAACAAGATGAACCCAGAGAGGGAGACAATCCATAAGAAACTCTTATTACTGGAGGGGTGGGGGGTATAGGGATGGGGTAACTGGGTGGTGGACACTGGGGAGGGTATTGTATTGTAATGAGAGTGGGTATTACTTAAAACTGATGAATCATAGACCTGTACCCCTGAAAACAAATAATACATTATATGTTAATTGAATTTAAATAATATATATACACACACACACACACATATAGCATCATATATAAAACTTAGAGGACAGTAAAAATTTAGTGTTTTCAGAATGTGTTTGAACCTTAGTGAACATCAACTTAATATAGACTGCATACACATTGGATATTGTATATGAGTTCCATGGTAACCATAAACCAAAACCTTTAATAGATACACAAAAACAAATAAATTCAAGCATAACATTGAAGGAAATCATTAAACCACAGGGGAAAGAGAAAGGAAAAAAAAAACAGAAAATAACTATAAAAACAGTAAGAAAATTAACAAAAAGGGAGTAAGTTCATATTCATCAATAAGTATTTCAAATGTAAATAAACTAAATGCACAATCCACAGATACTGTGTGACTGAATCCCTTAAAAAACCAGACCCATCAATGTTCTGCCCACAAGAGACTTACTTCAGACCTACAGACACATACAGACTGAAAATGAAGGGATAGAAAAAAAAATATTTCATGCAAATGGAGACAAAAAACACCCACAAGTGTAGCAATACTTACATTGAACAAAATAGACTTTAAGAGAAAGACTCTAAAAAGAGACAAAAAAGGTAATTGCATAATGCTAAAGGGATCAATCCAACAAGAGGATATAACAGTTTTAAATAGCTGTCCCCAGCATAGAAGCACCGAAAAATATAGTAATAAATATGGACAGATTGGTAATACAGTAATAGTGAGAAAGTGTAATACCCACTTACATTAATGGAGAAATTCTCCAGACAAAAAATCAATAAGGGAACAGTGACTTTGAATGATACATTAAACCAGGTGGAGTTAACATATACATACAGAATATGCATTCTTTTGAAGTGTTCATGGAACAATCTCCAAGATGGATCACATGTTAGGCTACAAAACAAGTCTCAAATTTTAAGAGACTAAAATCATTACAAGAAAAAAAATGTAAGAACAAAAACCCATGGAAGCTAAAAAACATGTTGCTAAACAACCAATGGGTCAATGAAGAAATCAAAGAAGAAATCACATACTTGGAGAGAAATGAGCATGAAAACACAATAGTCTGAAATTTTGGGGGACACAGCAAAAGCAGTTCTAAGAAGACAGTTTATAGTGCCACAGGCCTAACTAAAAAAAAAAAAAAAAAAAAAAAAAATCTTGAATAAACATTCTGACCTTACACCTAAAGTTCAGAACCAAAAAAGAACGACAAAGCCCAAAGTTAGTCCAAGAAGGAAAATAATAAAAATCATAATAGAATAAAGCTGATGCTTTGAAATCAAACAATATTCATAAACCTATAGCCAAACCAATCAAGAAATAAAAATCAAAATTAGAAATGAAAGAAGTTACAACTGACACTGGAAATAAAAAGGATTATAAGAAAATGCTGTAAGAAATTAAATGCCAAAAAAAATGGACAACCTAGAAGGATAAATTCCTACAAATGTATTTTATGAGACTGAATCAAGAAAAAAAAATCTGAACAGACTAATTTCTAGGAACAAAATTAAATCAGTAATCGAAAAACTCCCAATAAAGAAAGGTCCAGGACCAGATGGCTTCACCTGTGAATTCTTCCTAATATTTATTTATTTATTTATTTATTTACTTATTTTTAATGATTTTTTATTATGTTAGTCACCATACAATACTGTATGGTGTCTACCTAATATTTAAAGAAGAGTTACTATTATCCTTCTCAACCTATTCCATAAAGTAGATGAAAGAGAGCTTTAAATTCTAAGAGGCCAGCCTTACTCTGATACAAAAACTGAACAGACACTACAAAAAAATAAAATTACCAATTACTAACCCTGATGAATAAATATGTATAAATCCTCAGCATAATATTAGCAAATCAAATTCAAAACTACTTTCAAAGGATTACTCACCAACGTCAAATGAAATCTATTCAAGGGATGCAACAGTATTCACAAATCGATGTGCTATACCACATTAACAAAGTATACATCTCAGTAAATGAAGAAAAACCATTTGACAAAATTCTATATCTACCCATAATAAAAATTCTCAGAGTGGGCTTACAGGGAACATATTTCAGCATAATAAAGGACAAATAGGAAAAACAGAGCTTTTTCTCCAAAATCAGAAGTAAGACAAAGATGTTCACTCTCACCACTTATGTTCACCATGGCCCTGGATATCCCAGCCACAGCAATTATAAAAGGAAAAGAAATAAAAAGCAACTAATTTGCTAAGAAAGAGGTAAAACTGCCACTATTTGTAGATGATATAATACTATCATAGAAAGCCCTAAGTACTCCACCAAAAAACTATTAGAATAATAAATGAATTCATTAAAGTTGCAGGATATAAAATTAATATACATAAAATCCATTTTGTTTCTATACAGTAATAATAAAATAGAGACATAAAACAATGCCATTTACACTTGCATTAAAGAAAGAATATCTAGGAATAATTTTAACCAAAGACGTGAAACACCTGCACTCAGAGAAGTGTAAGACATTGATGAAAAAAATCAAAGGTGACACAAATAAATGTAAAAATATTCCATGTTCATGGACTGGAAGAATACTGTTAATACTGTCCATACTATGTACAGCAATTTACAGAGTCAATGCAATCCCTATCAAATTATCCATAGTGTTGTGTTTTTTTTTTCACAGAGCTAGAATGAAAATCCCAAAATTTATATGGAACCATAAAAGACCCTGAATAGCTAAAGCTATCCTGAGAAAGAACAAAACAAAACAAAAAAACCACAAAAAAACTGGAAGTATCACAACCCAAGATTCCAAGATATATTATAAGCTTGCCGTTATTAAAATATCATGGTACTGGAACAAAAATAGGAATATGGATCAAAAGAACAGAATTGAGTACACAAAAATAAACCCATGCATATATGATTAATTTACTTATGACAAAGGAGGCAAGTATATACAATGGGGAAAAGACAGTCTTCAACATATGGTGCTGGGAAAGCTGGACAACTACATGCAAAAGAATGAAACTGAATCATTTTCTTAACACCATACACAAAAATAAACTCTGAGTGGGTTAATGACCTAAATGTGAGACCTGAAACTGTAATACTCCTAAAAGAAAACATAAGCACTAATTTTTTGGACATCAACCTTGGCAATATTTCCAGATCTAGCAATTCAGGCAAGGGAAACAAAAGCAAAAATAAAAACTTGGGACTACATCAAACTGAAAAGCTTTTGCCTAGAAAAGGAAACCAACAAAATGACAAGGCAACCTACTGAATAGTAGAAAATATTTGTAAATTATATATCCAGTAAGGGATTAATATCCAAAATATATAAAGAACTCATATATTTTAATGCCAGAGAAACAGACAATCTGATTTTTTTTAAAAGTGGACAGAGGACCTGAATATAGATTTTTTCCCAAAGAAGACCTGATGATAACCAAGAGACACATGAAAAGATGACCAACATCACTGATTGGGGAAATGCAAATTAGAACCACTATGAGATATCAGCTCACACCAGTAAGAATGTAAGAATGGCTAGTGTCAAAAATAAATTACAAGTGTTGAAGAGGGATGTGAAGAAAAGGGAATCCTTGTACACTATGATGGGAATGCAAATTGGTGCAGCCACTATGGAAAACAGTATGGAACTTCCTCAAAAAATTAACAATAGAAGTATCATATAATCCAATAATTCTGCAGGATATTTGAAGAAAATGAAGACACTGCATCAGAAGGATAAATGCACTCTATGTTTATGGCAGCATTATTTACAGTAGCCAAGATATGAAAAGAACTGAAGTGTCCAGCGATGGATGAATGGATAAAATTGTGGTATATATACATAATGGAATATTATTCAGTCATAAGAAAGAATGAAATCTTGCCAGTTCACAACAATATGGATGGACCTAGAGAGTATAGTAAGTGAAATAAGTCAGACAATGAACAACAAATGCTAATCTCACTTACATGTGGAGATGCAAAAAAAAAAAAAAGGAAAAAACAGATTCATAAAGATCAAAGTGGTTGCTGCCAAAGAGGAGGGGTTTGGGGAATTGGTGAAGAGGATTAAGAGGTACAAACTTCAAGTTACAAAATATTTTATGGGAATGAAAAATACAGCATACAAAATACAGTCAATAACACTGTAATATACTTGTGGCAAGTGTTCTATAATTTATATAATTGTTGAATCACTATGTTGTACACTATAAAGTAATTTAGTATTACATGTCAACTATACTTCAATTAAAAAAATATGATTAGTAAAAAAAAAAACCTAGTCACAAAAGAACAAATACTATATGATTATATTTATAGGAGGTATTTGGGATTTCTGCGTGAGGAGCAGTGGATAATGGGGAATTATTGTTTAAGGATACAGAACTGCAGTTTTATGAGAGGAAAAGAATTGTAGAGATGGATAGTGGTGATGGAAACAATTTCATTTACAATGAACATTATCCAAAAGAATTAAATACCTAGGAATCAATTTCACCAAGGAGATAAAATGTATGTTCACTAAAAAGTACAAAACATTACAAAAAAAAATTAAAGACAACTCTAATTAAATGAAAATATCTGTTGGATTAATGGATTGGAAAACTTATTAAGATCATAATACTTTCCAAAGCAATCTACAAATAAAAAAGGGCCACTGGAATTTTAATAGTTATTCCATTTAAAGTATTAGAAAATTGGACTTCAAATTCATATGGAATTGCTAGGGACCCCAAGCAGTCAAAACAATATTGAAAAACAAAAAGTTGAAAGATTCACACATCTTGATTTAAGAACTTAATATAAAACTATATCAATCCAAGCAATGTGTTACTAGCATGCAGATAGACATATAAGTAACATAAAATTGAGAATGCAGAAATAACCCCGAATGTTTATGGCCAATTGATTTTAACAATGGTCCAATAACATTTAATGGGAGAAAGAATGTTCTCTTCAACAAATGGTGAAGGGACAACTGGATAATCACATTGTATTAATCATATTCACCCCATTCATGAGGGAGGGATTCCCACCCTGGAGTTTTAGGTGTGGCTGACCACACCTGATCCAACAGGGGGCAGATTAGATTGATAAAAGTGTATTAGTCACATCTACTTAAAGCCAGTCTGTGGTAGGAGCATATCACACACTATGCAAGGTCACATTGGAGTTGCACTTAAGAACAGAATGAACAACCAGATGTAGGCAGGCTTTGTAGTATCAACAAGTTGGGGTGGCCTTGGTGCCTTCAGGATGATGCGATGATGTGCTTGAATAATTTCATGGGCTGGCAATAATTCCATGGGCTGGCAGGGAACTGAAACCCACTGCTTAAGGATAAATAGGAGCTGTTTGATAAGGAAGGTTGTTTGGATAGGGGACCTATCTGCTAGAGCATAGTGAAGAATAGAGTTTGCAGTTAGGCCATTTGAAGCCTTGCCTATTTTATCAAGCATCTAGTCAGCACATAATACTTTACCATAATATTAGGCCTTTTGCCACACATATGCAAAAGAATGATGTCAGATCTCTAATTCACTACATACACAAATATTAAGTCAAAATGAAATGGCACTCTAAGTATAGGAGCTAATATTCTAAAACAAAGAAGAAAACACGAATAAATCTTCATGACATCAGAACTGGCAGTAGATTCTTAGGAAATGTCTGCTTTCCCACAGTTGCTGCAGCATTATTCTACAATAGCCAAGATACAGACGTGGCCTAAATGTCCACTGACAGATGACTAGATAGAGAGGATGTGGTATATACATACAATGCAATGTTAGCCTTAAAAGGAAAGGAAATCCTGCCAGATATACCAACATAGATGAAGTGGGGACACTGCTAAATAAGGTGAGCCAGTTACACAAGAAATACTGCATAATTCCAACTGTATGAAATATGTAGGCTAGTCGAACTAATGGAAGCAAAGTGTCCAGGGGGCAGTTTGGAAGCTGGAGGGAGGTGGAAATGGGAAGTTGTTTTTAAACAGGTATAACAGTTTCAGTTATGCAAAATGAATAATTTCTAGATATCTGCTCTAAAACACAGGGCCCATATTTAAAAATAGTGTATTATGCACTTAAAATTTTAAGGGGTTGGTCTCTAAGTGTTCTTACTTCAATAAAACTTAAAAAAAATTAGATTTCTTAAAAATAAAAAAATGTGCATCAAACAACATTATCAAACAAGTAAAAAGACAGCTTATGGAATGCAAAAAATGTTTGCAAATCGTATCTAATAAGGGTTAATATTTAGAATGTATGAAGAATTCTTACAATTGAATATTAAAAAGACAATGCAATTTTAAAAATGGGCAAAGGATTTAAATAGACATTTCTCTCAATGTGATTTTTTTATTGTGTTTAGTTAGCCACTGTATAGTACATCATTAGTTTTTGATGTAGTGTTCAAAGATTCATTAGTTAAGTATAACACCCAGTGCTCATCACAACATGTGCCCTCCTTACAAATGACTTTTTAAAAGATGTTTAACATCATTAAGAGTGCCTGGGTGGCTCAGTCAGCTAAGCATCTGCCTTTGGCTCAGGTCAGTATCCTAGCATCCTGGGATTGAGGCCTGTGTCTGGCTCCCTGCTCAGCAGGAGCTTTCTTCTCCTTCTCCTCCCCACTTGTGCTCTTTCTTGCTATCTCTGTCCCTATCTCTGTCTCTGTCTCTCTCTCTCAAATAAATACTTTTTAAAAAAATTTAAAAATAGACGATGTTAAACAGTATTGATAATTAAGGAAATATAGTTCAAATCCCATTGAGATACCACTTCATACCCACTAGAAAGTCTATACTAAAAAGGACAGAAAACAAGCATTGGTATAAATGTGGAGAAATAAGAACTCTTATACATTGCTAGTGTGAAAGTAAAATAACAGAATCACTGTGGAGAACAGTTTAGCAATTTTTCCAGGACTTAGAAATAGATTTAACATATAATCTGGCAATTCTGCTCCTTGGTATATACTCAAGAGAAATGAAAATGCATATTCACATAGGAACTTATACATGAATGTTTACAGTAGCTTTATAATAGCCAAAAGGTTGAAATAACTCAAATGTCCATCCATGTACAAATAAGTACAAATTTGTCCATAAGTGTACAAATTTTGGTGGATACGAGATATTAATAATAATATAGAATGAAATATTAATATATTTCACCAGTTGGATGGACCTTGAAAACATTATGCTAAGTGAAATAAGCTGGATACAAAATGCCACATTTTGTTTGATTCCTTTGAAACAAAATATTCATAATAGACAAATCCATAGAATCAGAAGGCAGATTAGTGGTTGTGAGGGCATGGGGCAATGGGCTACATGAAGTGATTACTTAATGGATACGGAGCATTCTTTTACAGTGATAAAAAAAGTCTTCAAACTAGAGATGGTGGTTGCACAGAATTGCAAATGTACCAAATGCCACTGAATTGTACACTTTAAAATGGTTAACTGTGTGTTGTGTGAATTTCACCTCCATTAAACACACACATGATTCACTTAAACATGCATGAAAATGTGAATTAGACTCTCAATTCTTCAATCTTAAGTTTTATACATTTTCAGCTTCTGGAAAATAGCATTGTTGAAAACATGCTTGCTTCTCTAAAATTATGAGTTAAAAATATAAGGTTCATCCAGATCTTATTTGGGGTTTATAAAAGTAAAATATATTAACCTAACACTAATATGCCTATGATATAAGCCTATATTTCCTGAAATGCTTCAATTAAAATTTTGCTGATAGAAATTGAAAAATATGTAATGAGAAATAGCTTCATTTTAAATTACTAAGATTTGTTAGGTATTTTCTACTTCTCATATTCAACTTCTCAAACCATGCTTGCCTTCCTTGAGCCAAATAATTTATTTGTATATTCTTATTTTTCCATTACCAACAGTTCAATTAAACATAGCCTTAAACACAAATTTTCTTGTTCTCTGACTTACACTCATTTAAAGGTTAATGTAAATGATCTATTTAGTACTATATTTTCTGAAAATAATATAATATAATATATTAAAAATAATATATTTTCTGAAATAATATCTTCATATGCTCTATCTCAGGCTTCTTCTCAGGAATGGTATGGCACTTCAGGGAGTTACCTGATCTATGCAAAATGAGCATGAAGCTATTGCTGTCTTGTTAGCCTATAGGGAGCGACAGAATGAACACCAGGTGCATCCTGTGGTAAGTTTTGAGTACTGTTCCCCTTTATTTGGAACCATATGACAAACTTGAAATGTACTAAACATTTTATGACAGATACTGAAATAAATCAGGGATTTTTTTTCTCAAAAAAAAGGAAAGTAGTGCGAAGGGAAAGAATTTACAATGAATAGCCATGGTGCATTAGGTGAGAGAATGCTCACCATTAGCTTGACTCTTTTTTTTTTTCTATAGTATTTCCCACACTTAAATACCTTTCCTTCCAGATTGTTTTAGGAAAGTCTAGTATTCATGACATAACACATGTCAGGGCAAGGTCACACATAACAGGATGCTTGAAGAAGTACCAATGGACTGGGGAATATAGATTTTAATATCAACAGGTTCAAGTTGCTGACAGATTGGACATACTTGCTAAGACATCTGATCCCACAGGAAAAGTGCATTTCAGAAATTGATAGCTGATCTGACTGTTCTAGTGTACTGGGAAAAGGAAAGGAAAAAGAATGTGTTAAGGCTGAATGAACTTGTAGTTTTCTGATTAAATTTTGTGATTCTGTTTGGTTTTAATTATTAAGAATGTATAATAAACCAAGATAAAAATTAAAGCAATTTTTTTCCATGGAACCTGATTAGGTTTTATTTATCAAGCTGGTGACATAGATATAGGAGTATACAAATTTATTAGTTGAGATTTTGGTCTATGAAAGAATAAAACTTCTACATAGGCCCTTCAAAAAATACATATCTCAGATAAATATTTCCATAATTACGTCCAATACAGTGTCACCATTACAAGGAAAAGATTGTGACAAAACAAATAATTTTTCTCTTGAATATAGTGAACCTTAAAGCAGATAATGTTATGTCTCTTAATAGTTTTTTTTTTCCAGTAAATTCCTAAGAATGTTTCTAAAGCAAGAAAGACTCCATCAAAGATGAGGAAAGCAAAGATGAGAATTGTCATTGAGAATTAATGCTAATAGAAAGTTTTGAGTGAGGGTACTGATTAATTTACAAGAGGAAGGAAGTTAGTTTTAGAACACATGACAAGATATTTAGGGTTTTCCTTGAGTCTTTATGTTCAAGAGCAAATGTTTTTTTTTTCTTTCTATAGAACTTGCAAAAACCCAAAAATAAAAGCACATAATAACATATCAAAAAATTTTTATAAATTCAAATGACAAAACATTTATATTCAAGTGTCATACAGTTCACTCTGTCCCCTTTAGAACTATATATACATATATATATGTACTTATATACACACATATATATATGTACTTATATACATATGTGTATACCCATATATATAAAATTTTACTATGTAGTAAATTTTATTTAGAATGAATAAAAAGTCCTTTTAAACTAAAATGTAAAAAGTCATTGTATCAAGATTTTTTATTGAAATGCTTTAAGGTACTACTTAAGAACTAATATAATATTTCAATGGCTACTTAAAAAGAAAACCTTGAGCACTGTTGGTATGTGGTAGAGCACACAGAAAACTATATTATAAAATCAATCATTTTAGTAATCTCCATGATTCAGAGATTGTTGCCTGGATCATATAACATTGTGCTTCTGTCAGTAAATTGGAATAAACCTTAAGATCTTGTTTTAATTGTAGCGACTCTGGTTATACATCTTATATAATAAGGTTATCATTTTCATTTAACTCATTTAAGGGGCAAATACTACCTTACCTTTCACATAAATATAGTAGTCTCTCCTTATCCATGGGGGGTATATGTTCCAAGACCCCCAGCTGATGCCTGAAACTGTGGATAGCAATGAGTTCTATATATACACCATGTTTTTTTTTTCCTATACACACAAACTTATGGTATCGTTTAATTTATACATGAGGATTGATGAGAGCATAACAACAATCACTAATAATTAAATAAACCAATTATAACAGCATAATTAAACTTATATGGATGTGATTTCTCCTCTTAAAAAACATCTTAAAACTACTTGCCCTTTTTCTTGTGATGATGGGAGATAAAAATGCCTCCATGATGAGGTGAAGTGAAAGGAACGACATAGATACGAGCACTGGGGTTCTACTGACCTTCTGATGATTCAGCAGGAGGATTATCTGCTTCTGGATCATTGTTGACTGAGGGTCACTGAAACTGTGGAAGGCAAAACCACCAGTAAGAGAGTGGTATGGTATTCCCCATTTCAAAATTCTGCTTGACCTTTTGCCCCACTTCAATTGTTTTGACTCTTCCATACTTGAACTTAGATACAGAACGGGAAACTGTAGTATGGAAATCGGGTGCCCAGATAGTGAATGTAGAAAGTTTTGTCCTAATCCTCCTTCAAGATCGCACAAACAAGTTTGGGAAAAATTGGAAAGGCATTTTAGCCGATTTGGATATTTATCTACTCTTCTTAAAAGTACTTTTGGGAATCATAATGAACATTTATTTCTCTGTAGCTATCAACTAGACCACTTGTTTTTTTTTAAATGTTATTTAAAAGATATCTTAGACATAATTACAGAGAATAAATTATTTTCAATTTCAAAATATTGAGGGCAAAACCATACTACTTCCTTTCTTAACCTTTGGTCAGATTTGTAATATCACCTTGGAGCTAAATATAAATCCCGTCATTTAAAAATATTACAAAAGATTTTCAAAGAATTTTCATTTTTAAGAGATTTTTTTAAAAAAACTAAAATGTATTTTTATTTCCATTTTGTTTCCACTTTGTCCTTTGCAGCCCCCCACCCCCACCATTTACCTTGGTATTACTTTCCTATCTCTGTTGTTTTTCTGTCTCTCTTAAAAATATCTTACATTGGGGCGCCTGGGTGGCACAGCGGTTAAGCGTCTGCCTTCGGCTCAGGGCGTGATCCTGCCGTTATGGGATCGAGCCCCCACATCAGGCTCTTCTGCTATGAGCCTGCTTCTTCCTCTCCCAATCCCCCTGCTTGTGTTCCCTCTCTCGCTGGCTGTCTCTATCTCTGTCGAATAAATAAAAAATAAAATCTTTAAAAAANAAAAAAAAAAAATATCTTACATGGTGACAGAGAGAGAGATGTTAAAATTTTACACACACACACACGTGTAAGAAATAACAATAAATCCATATGTCAGATACCCTTATTGTTAATGCTGACTTCCAAAAATAAGTCTCTTAGCACATTCTTCTCATGTTTCCCAATCTACTATTTAACCATGTTTTTCCCTTAATGTTCTGAACTTTTAGTGAAACCTCATATCTGCTCTTATTCTCTTCAATTCTCTCTTTACTATGGAGAGAAGAGGGGAAGAAATATGAATTCAAGAATTGCATCTACCATATTTAAATAACTTTTCTTAACCAGTGTCTAATCCTGATACCCATAAGCAGGCTTTATATGTTTTGCATGTATGTCCACAGTTAGTTGTTAAACGAGTACATTGACATTAGAGTCAACGTAAGTATGCATAGTTTATTTTACTTTTACTTTTTAATAAATAATGTATTTTTATTTTCAAGACAAAATAAAAAGTTCAATACTACATCTTATCTAAATTTAAGAACTCCAAAGAGTCTCATATAAAGAAAGTAGGAATGATCTAAAGTGTGAGCTGAGCTTATTAATTGGAAATACATAAGTGATTTAAGTTTTTGAATAACAACTTTTTTCTAAAAACTTAATATAGTTAATGAAATATAATGATCATTTCTACAGCAAAAATTACAATTTTAGGCAAAGAACATTTGTGTTATTGATTATATTCCCTTCAAGATCACTTCCATTCCTTCTCAGTAGCCTCTTTAAAGAAAGCACCCTTCAATAATAACTGATCGTCTGATTTTCCAGGTTATATGTTCACCCATCTATTTATTGTGCCACTAGTTCATTAAGGAAAAGAATGCACAAAACATCTTCTTAATCCTACAGATGTGTGTGTGTGTGTGTGTGTGTGTATACATATACATATATGTTTATATTCCTTTTTTATGTTGGTAATTCTTAAAATTTACACATTAATCTTTTGTTTCAGAAGTAACTTTGGGATATACTAGATTATAAAATTTAAAACATAACATTTTTAAATATTAAAAATATTAATATACAAAAATAAGCAAAATAAATCATTATCATATTTAACATTTCTGTTAAGAGAGCATCTTGTTCCCTGAAATTGGTCATAGATAACTCCTGAGATATTAATTACAGCACCTTATAATGAAGGTTCTGTTTTACTTAGATATTAGACAAGTATTACACAAACAAATTGAGATCTGTAGATGCTGACAGTGTCTGCAACAGACATTCACATATTACCAGGCTAATTTTTAAATGGTAGATCCTTTTCTAAACACTAAGACTTAAGAGATACAGGAATTTATCAGACTTAAAAGAGTGCCATAAATGTGGTAAGATGGAGTTGAGACGTTTCTTTTTATTTTGGGTAACAAATTATTTATTAAAACTCTAACATGTTGTGAGAAAAAATCCAGGGAAGACAAAATTATTTGACCTGGGAAGTTCACTGAATATTGCTTCATGGTTGATGTGTTTCCTTGGCAACCTCAGACCTAAGCCTCAGATTTCACTCATTTGTGAAAAAGCATTAATACCATTGCAGTTTTATTCTGTAAAATATAATTCAATGAACAAAAGTGTTAATCTAGATATTTAAGAAAAAGTTTTCAGTTAATTAAAACAAAAATAAAAAACATATAACCTTATATTTTGCACCAACAGAAAATATAACATGAAGATTGAAAAATGTGTTTTGGTTTAGACACTTACAGAAGAAGGCAGTGTAATGAATCTGCCTTCTGTTCTACTACTAAGCCTCATTGGTTGTTTTCCGAAAGACTAATTTAAAAAAAATTTTTTGTAGGGGAAACTGGGTGGCTCAGTTGGTTAAGCATCCAACTCTTGATTTTAGCTCAGGTGATGATTTCAGGGTCATGGGAGAGAGCCTCACATTTGTCTCTGTGATCAGCATGGAGCTTGCTTGAGATTATCTCTCTCGAGTTGGAGGTTAAGATGGCAGAGGAGTAGGGGACCCCTTTTTCAGCCGATCCAGATACATCTGGATCTCTACAAATGAACATCTCCAGCGCTGAGTATCGAGGTACGAAGCGGGGAGCCGTGAAACCGCGCACAGATATCGGAAGCTAAACAGAAGGGGGAGGGAGCCGCCGTGTCAGGGCGCCGGGAAGCNCATAGCCACCTGCACGGGGGAGCGGATGGACCACGGATCCGCACGCTTGAGACAGCAGACTGAGAACGGGAGCTCCGGGAGCGCACGTGGGATGGCTGGCGGTTGGCGGGCCACCTGCATGGGGGAGCAGGCGGACTCGTGGACGGCACCCGCGAGACATCAGACTTAGAACGGGAGCTCCAGGAGTACGCGCAGGGCGGCTGGCGGGCCATCTGCACCGGGGAGCAGGCGGACCGCGGAACCGCACTCTGGAAACAGCAGACTGAGTCCTTGAGCCGGGAGCGTGCGCCACCAAGCATCTCACGGAGCTCTGNCATAGCCACCTGCACGGGGGAGCGGATGGACCACGGATCCGCACGCTTGAGACAGCAGACTGAGAACGGGAGCTCCGGGAGCGCACGTGGGATGGCTGGCGGTTGGCGGGCCACCTGCACGGGGGAGCAGGCAGACTCGCGGACGGCACCCGCGAGACAACAGACTTAGAACGCGAACTCCAGGAGCGCGCGCAGGGCGGCTGGCGGGCCACCTGCACCGGGGAGCGGGCGGACCGCGGACCCGCACTCTGGAAACGGCAGACTGAGTCCGTGAGCCGGGAGCGTGCACCACCAAGCATCTCACGGAGCTCCGGAGCTCCGGTGTGCTCACTGGATCGAGGCTGAGACCGGGAGCTCCGGGAGCATGCACGGGACAGCTGGCAGCTGGCGGCTGGCGGCTGGAGGGCCACCTGCACGGGGGAGCAGGCAGACTCGCAGTCAGCACCCGCGAGACACCAGACTGAGACGGGGAGCTCCGGGGCCTGCGCGGGGCGGCTGGCGGCTGGCGGGGTTGGAAACACAAAGGACAGAGACGTGCCGGCCCTGGAAGTGAGGGCTGGGACGCCGGGTGTGGGGCGCACAGCCCGGGATGCTGCAGGGTTGAGCAGCACCAACAGAAACAGAGTTAAAGTGGCCAGAACATCAGTGGAGAACGATCCGCGATCCCTCTGTTCTGAGACAGAGGCTGAATTTCAGCCGCTGCTGCTCTCTCAGAAGAGGCATAGCAAACCGCCAGGGAAAGCCGCCAGAGAACAAAAGCCCGGAAATACCGGCTCACAGGGTGCCCATCCCCATCCCCCCTCGCAAGGGACACAGAGACTCTACCCAAACAGGGTTTTCTGAGTACCTGCAGGGCAGGCCCCTCCCCAGAAGGCAGGCTGAAAAATCAAGAAGCCCACAACCCGGAGCGCCTGAGTGGCGCAGTGACCAAACACCTGTCTTCGGATTAGGTTGTGATCACAACGCTCCGTAAGGAGTCCTTCATCGGGCTTCTCCACCGGGAACCTGCTTCTTCCTCTCCCACTCCTCTGCTTGGGTTCCCTTTCTTGCTGACTGTCTCTCTCTCTCTCAAATAAATAAATAAACTCTTTAAGGAAGAAGCCCACATCCCTAAGATCTCTATAAAACAAGGGCGCACGGCCTGGGTCCCAGTCAACACTTGGGCTCTGGACAACCCTGCAATCTCTCTTCATCAGAATGACGAGAAGGAGAAGTCCCCCCCAGCAAAGAAAAGATAATGAGTCTGTGGCCTCTGCCACAGAATTGGCCTCGGCCACAGAATTAATACATATGGATGTATCCCAATTATCAGAAATGGAATTCAGAGCAACAATGGTCAAGATGATGAGTAAACTTGAAAAAAGCATCAGAGAAAGCGTTGCTGAGAATATAGAATCCCTAAGGGCAGAAATGAGAGCGAATCTGACAGAAATTAAAAATTCTATGAGCCAAATGCAGTCAAAACTAGAGGCTCTGACGGCCAGGGTCACCGAGGCAGAGGAACGCGTTAGCGAATTGGAGGATGGGTTAGTAGAAGAAAAAACGAAAATAGAAGCTGGTCTTAAAAAAATCCACGCCCACGAATGTAGATTACGGGAGATTACTGACTCTATGAAACGATCCAATGTCAGAATCATCGGCATCCCTGAAGGGGTGGAGAAAAACAGAGGTCTAGAAGAGATATTTGAACAAATTGTAGCTGAAAACTTCCCTAATCTAGCAAGGGAAACAAGCATTCGTGTCCAAGAGGCAGAGAGGACCCCATCCAAGCTCAACCAGGACAAACCTACGCCACGGCATGTCATAGTGCAATTCGCAAATATTAGATCCAAGGATACAGTATTGAAAGCGGCCAGGGCAAAGAAATTTCTCACGTACCAAGGCAAAGGTATCAGGATTACGTCAGACCTGTCTACAGAGACCTGGAATGAGAGAAAGGCTTGGGGGGGCATTTTTAAAGCTCTTTCAGAGAAAAACATGCAGCCAAGGATCCTTTATCCAGCAAAGCTGTCATTCAGAATTGATGGAGAAATAAAGACGTTCCAAAATCGCCAATCATTAACCAATTTCGTAACCACGAAACCAGCCCTACAGGAGATATTAAGGGGGGCTCTATAAAGGTAAAAAGGCCCCAAGAGTGATACAGAGCAGCAAGTCACAACCGATACAAAGACTTTAAAGAGAAATGGCATCATTAAAATCATATCTGTCAATAATCTCTATCAATCTAAATGGCTTAAACTCTCCCATAAAACGCCACAGGGTTGCAGATTGGATAAAAAGACATGACCCATCCATTTGCTGTCTACAAGAGACTCATTTTGAACCCAAAGATGCATTCAGACTTAGAGTAAGGGGATGGAGTACCATCTTCCACGCAAATGGACCTCAAAAGAAAGCTGGAGTAGCAATTCTCATATCAGATAGACTGGATTTTAAACTAGAGGCCATAGAGAGAGATACAGAAGGGCACTATATTATTCTTAAAGGAAGTATTCAACAAGTGGATATGACAATTATTAATATATATGCCCCCAACAGGGGAGCAGCAAGATACACAAGCCAACTCTTAACCAAAATAAAGAGACATATAGATAAGAACACAGTAATAGTAGGGGACCTCAACACCCCACTATCAGAAATAGACAGAACACCCTGGCAAAAACTAAGCAAAGAATCAAAGGCTTTGAATGCCATACTCGACGAGTTGGACCTCATAGATATATATAGAACACTACACCCCAGAACCAAAGAATACTCATTCTATTCAAATGCCCATGGAACATTCTCAAGAATAGATCATGCTCTGGGACACAAAACAGGTCTCAGCCAATACCAAAAGATTGAAATTATCCCCTGCATATTCTCAGACCACAACGCTCTGAAATTGGAACTCAACCACAAGGAAAAACCTGGAAGAAACTCAAACACTTGGAGGCTAAGAACCATCCTGCTCAAGAATGACTCGATAAACCAGGAAATCAAAAAACAAATTAAACAATTTATGGAGACCAACGAGAATGAATACACAACGGTCCAAAACCTATGGGATACTGCAAAGGCAGTCCTAAGGGGGAAATACATAGCCATCCAAGCCTCACTCAAAAGAATAGAAAAATCTAAAATGCAGTTTCTATATTCTCACCTCAAGAAACTGGAACAGCAACAGAGGGACAGGCCTAACCCACTGACAAGGAAGGAGTTGACCAAGATTAGAGCAGAAATCAATGAATTAGAGACCAGAACCACAGTAGAGCAGATCAACAGGACTAGAAGCTGGTTCTTTGAGAGAATCCATAAAATTGATAGACCACTGGCAAAACTTGTCCAAAAACAAAGAGAAAGGACTGAGATTATTAAAATTATGACTGAAAAGGGAGAGGTCACGACCAGCACCATTGAAATTGCAAGGATTATTAGAAACTTTTATCAACAGCTATATGCCAAAAAACTAAACAATCTGGAAGAGATGGAGGCCTTCCTGGAAACCTATAAACTACCAAGACTGAAACAGGAAGAAATAGATTTCTTAAATAGGCCAATTAACTATGAAGAAATTGAGTCAGTGATAAACAACCTTCCAAATAATAAAACTCCAGGCCCAGACGGTTTTCCTGGGGAATTCTACCAAACATTCAAAGAAGAAATAATACCTATTCTCCTAAAGCTATTTCAAAAAATAGAAACAGAAGGAAAGCTACCAAACTCATTCTATGAGGCTAATATTACCTTGATCCCCAAACCAGGCAAAGACCCCCTCAAAAAGGAGAATTACAGACCGATTTCTCTAATGAATATGGATGCCAAAATCCTCAACAAGATCCTTGCTAATAGAATCCAACAGTACATTAAAAGGATTATCCATCATGACCAAGTGGGATTCATACCTGGGATGCAAGCATGGTTCAACACTCGCAAATCAATCAATGTGATACATCATATCAACAAGAAAAGACTCAAGAACCATATGATCCTCTCAATTGATGCAGAAAAAGCATTTGACAAAATACAGCATCCTTTCCTGATTAAAACCCTTCAGAGTGTAGGAATAGAGGGTACATTTCTCAATCTCATAAAAGCCATCTATGAAAAGCCTACTGCAAGCATTATTCTCAATGGGGAAAAGCTGGAAGCCTTTCCCTTAAGATCAGGAACACGACAAGGATGCCCACTCTCGCCACTATTATTCAACATAGTACTAGAAGTCCTTGCAACAGCAATCAGAAGACAAAAAGGGATCAAAGGTATCCAAATCGGCAAAGAAGAAGTCAAACTGTCTCTCTTTGCAGATGACATGATACTCTATATGGAAAACCCAAAGGAATCCACTCCCAAACTATTAGAAGTTATAGAACAATTCAGTAAGGTGGCAGGATACAAAATCAATGCCCAGAAATCAGTTGCATTTCTATACACGAATAACGAGACTGAAGAAAGAGAAATTAGGGAATCCATCCCATTTACAATAACACCAAAAACCATACGTTACCTTGGAATTAACTTAACCAGAGACGTAAAGGACCTATATCCTAGAAACTATAGATCACTTTTGAAAGATATTGAGGAAGACATAAAAAGATGGAAAAATATTCCATGCTCATGGATTGGAAGAATTAACATAGTTAAAATGTCCATACTACCCAGAGCAATCTACACTTTCAATGCTATCCCGATCAAAATACCGAGGACATTTTTCAAAGAACTGGAACAAATAGTCCTTAAATTTGTATGGAACCAGAAAAGGCCCCGAATCTCCAAGGAACTGTTGAAAAGGAAAAACAAAGCTGGGGGCATCACAATGCCGGATTTCGAGCTGTACTACAAAGCTGTGATCACAAAGACAGCATGGTACTGGCACAAAAACAGACACATCGACCAATGGAACAGAATAGAGAACCCAGAAATGGACCCTCGGCTCTTTGGGCAACTAATCTTTGATAAAGCAGGAAAAAACATCCGGTGGAAAAAAGACAGTCTCTTCAATAAATGGTGCTGGGAAAATTGGACAGCTACATGCAAAAGAATGAAACTTGACCACTCTCTCACACCATACACAAAAATAAACTCCAAATGGATGAAAGACCTCAATGTGAGACAGGAATCCATCAAAATTCTAGAGGAGAACATAGGCAACAACTTCTATGACATCGGCCAGAGCAACCTTTTTCACGACACATCTCCAAAGGCAAGAGAAATAAAAGATAAAATGAACTTATGGGACTTTATCAGGATAAAGAGCTTCTGCACAGCCAAGGAAACAGTCAAAAAAACTAAGAGACAGCCCACGGAATGGGAGAATATATTTGCAAAGGACACCACAGATAAAGGACTGGTATCCAAGATCTACAAAGAACTTCTCAAACTCAATACACGAGAAACAAATAAACAAATCATAAAATGGGCAGAAGATATGAACAGACACTTTTCCAATGAAGACATACAAATGGCTAACAGACACATGAAAAAATGTTCAAAATCATTAGCCATCAGGGAAATTCAAATCAAAACCACACTGAGATACCACCTTACGCCAGTTAGAATGGCAAAGATAGACAAGGCAAGAAACAACAATTGTTGGAGAGGATGTGGAGAAAGGGGATCCCTCCTACATTGTTGGTGGGAATGCAACTTGGTACAGCCGCTCCNGGAGAAAGGGGATCCCTCCTACATTGTTGGTGGGAATGCAAGTTGGTACAGCCACTCTGGAAAACAGTGTGGAGGTCCCTTAAAAAGTTAAAAATTGAACTACCCTATGACCCAGCCATTGCACTACTGGGTGTTTACCCCAAAGATACAGACGTAGTAAAGAGAAGGGCCATATGCACCCCAATGTTCATAGCTGCATTGTCCACAATAGCCAAATCATGGAAGGAGCCGAGATGCCCTTCAACAGATGACTGGATTAAGAAGCTGTGGTCCATATATACAATGGAATATTACTCAGCTATCAGAAAGAACGAATTCTCAACATTTGCTTCAACGTGGACAGCACTGGAGGAGACAATGCTAAGTGAAATAAGTCAAGCAGAGAAAGACAATTATCATATGATTCCTCTCATCTATGGAATATAAGAACTAGGATGATCGGTAGGGGAAGAAAGGGATAAAGAAAAGGGGGGTAATCAGGAGGGGGAATGAAACATGAGAGACTATGGACTATGAGAAATGCATTGTCCACATCAGAGGGGAGGGGGTGGGGGAATGGGATAGACTGGTGATGGGTAGTAAGGAGGGCACGTATTGCATGGTGCACTGGGTATTATACTCAACTAATGAAGCATCGAACTTTACATCGGAATCCAGGGATGTACTGTATGGTGATTAACATAATATAATAAAAAAACCGTTAAAAAATAAAAATAAAAATTAAAAATATTAAGACAGAAAAAAAAAAGATTATCTCTCTCCCTCTGCCCGTCCCCCGCCTCTCTCACTCCCCCTCAAATAAATAAATAAATAAATAAATAAATAAATAAATAAATAACTGTGTGTGTGTGTGTAGTATTTATGCATCTCCTGGTTATAGATGTCAAATATTTACAGGATAAAATTTCACTCATCTTTAATTAAAATAATAGCTATTAAGTCTATGGTCATACATTTTCAAAGTCATGGTTAAATAAGCATATACATGACATTTATTAATAGATGTAATCTAAATATCAAGATCAATGGAAGTATAAGAGATAAAGACCAATGAACCACAAAAGTCTGTGGAGCTGGTTGAGGATACTTACTCTACATATGCTTACTTACCAGTAACTAGGTTCTGAGGCTGATGCTAATTATATGAAGCAGTTTACATTGAAATAATTGAGAAAAAATGCATTAGAAGGCAATGAGTCATGTCGAGGGGAAAAAAAACATTTTAAAGATGTTTAGTAGGATATGCAGTTTACTCTAAAGCTGGAGCAGTTTCAGTATAAATCATTGGTCCCATAAACAGACATTTTCAGGTACTTACAGGAAGCTTCAAAAGTGGTTTTTTTTAATTGCAAAGTGGATCTATGTCATTATTCACAAAACGATAATAAGGATATAACTTTCCATCCATCTATGACAAAATAGTGTTACTTTAATCTGAAGATATTATGTTTCAAAATACAGTAATGAGTAAAATGTGAGCTCAAATTACATTTCAGCAGTAGCACCATGCTTCATTTAAAATAGTAATTCAGGAAAATTCATAAAATTCAATTAATATTTTGTATAATATTATCTCAGCTATGGAAACAAACATAATAATAAAAATGACAATATTAAGCCTCGCTTCTATAAGAGAGGAAAATGATGGATTAGAGCATAACATGAAAGGAAATTATGGATTCTACAGTTCAGTGTAACAATGCCCAAAGCCAATAACTGAGGCAGTATATCCTAAGAAGCATGCACTGAACTTCCTAGAGTGAATAAGACATTGGTATTGCTCAAACAATGTTATTATGAGTAAATACTAGAGACGAAAGAGAGCTAATTGTTTAAAAAATTTCACCTCAAAAATATTAATTCCCTCTTTACACACAAACTATCAGAACAGTTCAATACTTTTTATAATGTCTGTGAAAATAGAGCCAGACCATGTGTCTACAATCTAAAAGATATCTCACTGGATTAAGGAAGCATTTTTAAGCTACATGCTACATAGCACAAAGCATAGTTTATTAATAAAGGTGGGGAAAATGCAAAAGCAAAAAAAATGATTTCTTGAGTCATTACTGGGTAGATGGAGAAAAAAGGGCAAGCAGAATGGATTATTCACAGACTAGGTCCAGTTCAATTTGTTTCATATATTGGAAATGCAGGTAAAATTCCATTTGAACAAAAATTTCATGGTTGAAAAAATAAATGCTCTATTAAAAGACATCAGGTGGTCTATGATAAATCACAAAGCAAGGAGATAGATCATCAGTTATTAACATAATTTGCCAAGATAATCACTTTGGGGCATATGCATGTTTTTGGACTATTCTGAATTATAGGTCAGGTAGTCAACAAAGTTACTTAGAAATTTAATTAACATTTTAAAATAACACATAACAAATATGTAAGTAGGTGATTTCACATGGAAATGAAAATTCCTTGTAATAATTTTTTTAAAGATTTTATTTATTTATTTAACAGAGATAGAGACAGCCAGCAAGAGAGAGAACACAAGCAGAGGGAGTGGGAGAGGAAGAAGCAGGCTCAGCGATTTGAATATAATCATTTCAGACCTTGTGTTCTTGTAGTACACATTACTATTTTACACCAAAAAGATAACAGTTGACATCATCAGTTCCTTTTTTTTTTTCCCGTAAAAAATGACACAGTTTTCTGGCTGCCACCATCTTCTTTTCATTTATTGCTATCTGAAATAATCTTGCTCTAATTATTCATTTTTAGTCTTTGTCCCTTTAAATGTTAAAAAGAAGTTTAGAGTTTCTGCTTATCTTATTCACTTCTGTATCTTCACCCAGAAGAGTGTCTAGCACATTATTAAGCAGTTAATACATTTTGTTGAATGAATGAAACATTACGACCCATTTGATTTATAACTTAAAATCACTACACTTTAGCATCATAACCTGCATAAGTGAGACTGGAGAGAAAGAAAATCGTATTAAGTGTTTAGATTTTATAAAACACAAAACTGTAAATTTGTGTTTAATACCCAAATATTTGGAGCAAGTGAGAAAAGCTAAGTGAAAGAGAAGAAAACTAGTATTAAACACCAAAAACATAATATTTCAGTATGTAAGGAGTCTGGAGACAAATGTTATTTCCATGGTAAAAGTCTGTCTATGAAAGTTTTATTTGATTATGGACAAATTGCAAGCAGGCTGAGGTGGATATCAATAGTCAATAGCAACATCCTTTTTATTATAAACACACTAACACTGATATAAATTAATTAGAAAAATAAATGAGATTTTAATCAAGATCATAATCACACTGGTGCTCTGCTTTAAGAAACTTTGTATAAAAAATTTCAAGCTAATATGTTAGCCTTGCTAAATGCTTTGAATAAAAATATATGTAAGTTTTTGGGGGAGGAGTCCAAGATGGCCAAGGAGTAGGAGACCTTAATTTCATCTGGTCCAAGGAATTCAGCTAGATAGCTATCAAATCATTCTGAACACCTATGAACTCAATGAGCGACCTAAGAAAAGGATAGCTGCAATTCTATGAATAGAAAAGTGACTACTTCCTGCAAGGTAGGAGGTTTGAATCTGAGGTGGTATATGAGAAGATTAACCACATGGAAGGGAGCCTCTGTAAGCCGGCTACTGGCAAGTGATAAGCAGTAGAACACAAAATCAGAACTTTTAGAGTCTGCTCCAGTGAGGGTTGTTGCTCAGGTGGCTAACCAGGAGTGGAACGCTAGCTGGGACAGTGTGGTCTCAAGACTTTTGGGGTCACAGGAAGACCAGGGGTGTCTGAGTGCAGCAGAGCTCCCAGCATCGGAGTGGGGAAGCCAGCTGCAAACAGTGAGCCCAGGAGTGGGCTCTCAGCTCAGGTTTGCCATAAACCACAAATGACCACACAGTCTTGTAACACCTTTCTGCCAAACAAGCAGCAGAACTGGTGAGATCCCCCTCCCTCCAGCATGCCACAAGAGTCTTCAGAGTTTGAAACATTTCATACATTTTCATACAAACAGGGCCTTGTCCCTGAGATACAAACATTGGGTCACAGGGTGAGCATAGATTCCATCCAGAGAACAGGGAGACAGGAGTGATCGACTTCTTTTCTCTGAGGATGCAGTGAGGGATGGGGCTCCAAGCATTCAGCTCTGAGGCTGGAGATTGGGAGGCCGTCATTTTCATTCTCATTCTCTAAAGTGGCACAGAAAGCCTTCAGGAGAGAGGAGTTAAGATGGCGGAGGAGTAGGGGTCCCCTTTTTCAGCTGGTCCCCTGAGTCGAGCTGGATAGGTACCAGACCATCCTGAACATCCATGGAATCAGACTGAGACGCAGGAAGATACATCTGGATCTCTACAAATGAACATCTCCAGTGCTGAGTATTGAGGTACGAAGCGGGGAGCTGTGAAACCGCGCACAGATATCGGAAGATAAATGGAAGGGGGAGGGAGCCACAGCATTCAGGCACGGGAAGCGGTAGCCACCTGCACGGGGGAGCGGGCCGACTCGAGGATGGCACCCGCGAGAGAGCAGACTGAGACCGTGAGCCGGGAATGTGAGCGACCAGTCTGAAAACCAGAGCTCCGGAATGCGCGAACCACACTGACACGGAGCTCCGGAGCGCATGGGGGCAACTGGTGGCTGGCGGCTGGCGGTGTTAGATACACAAAGGAACGAGACACGTGCTGGCACTGGAAGTGAGGGCTGGGATGCCGGGTGTGAGGCACATCCTGGATGCAGTAGGGTTGAGCAGCACCAACAGTAACAGAGTTAAAGTGGCCAGAAGAGCCCAGTGGAGAGTGGTCTGCGATCTCTCTGTTCTGAGACAGAGGCTGGGATTCGGCTACTGTTGCTCTGACTCTCAGAAGAGGCACAGCAACCTGCCAGGGAAAGCTGTCAGAGAACAAAAGCCTGGAAATACCAGCTCACAGTGTGCCCATTCCCTACACCCTCGCAAGGGACAGGGAGACTCTACACAAACAGAGTTGCCTGAGTATCAGTGTGGCAGTCCCCGCACCAGAAGGCAGCCTGAAAAATCAAGAACCCCACATCCCTAAGGTCCCTATAAAACAAGTACACACTGCCTGGGTCCTGGTCAATAATTTGGGCTCTGGGCATCCCCGCAACCTCTCCTCATCAGAATGACGAGGAGGAGAAATCCCCCCCAGCAAAGAAAAGACAATGAGTCTGTGGCCTCTGCCACAGAACTAATGGATATGGATATAACCAAATTATCAGAAATGGAATTCAGAGTAACAAAGGTCAAGATGATGTGCAGACTTGAAAAAAAATATTAACGAAAATATTAATGAGAACATAGAATCTCTAAGGGCAGAAATGAGAGCGAATCTGGCAGAAATTAAAAATACTATGAATCAAATGCAGTCTAAACTAGATACCCTGACGGCCAGGGTAAATGAGGCAGAAGAACGAATTGGAGGATGAGATGGTAGAAGAGAAAGCTAAAACAGAAACTTGGCTCAAAAAAATAAAATCTCAAGAATGTAGGTGACGGGAGATTACTGACTTAATGTAACGTCCCAACGTCAGAATCATTGGCATACCCGAGGGGGTGGAGAAAGACAGAGGTCTAGAAGAGATAGTTCAATAAATTGTAGTGGAAAACTTCCCTAATCTGTCAAAGGAAACAAGCATTCGTGTCCAAGAGGCAGAGAGGACCCCTCCCAAGCTCAATCACGACAAACCTAAGCCACGTCATGTCATAGTGCAATTCGCAAATATTAGATCCAAGGATATGGTATTGAAAGTGGCCGAGGCAAAGAAATTTCTCATGTACCAAGGCAAAGGTATCAGAGCTATGTCAGACCTGTCTACACAGACCTGGAAAGAGAGAAAGGGATGGGGGGGAACATTTTTAAAGCTCTTTCAGAGAAAAACATGCAGCCAAGGATCCTTTATCCAGCAAGGCTGTCATTCAGAATTGATGGACAAAGACCTTCCAGAATCACCAGTCACTGACCAATTTCGTAACCACGAAACCAGGCCTACAGGAGATATTAAGGGGGGTTCTATAAAAGTAAAAAGGCCTCAAGATTGATACAGAACAGAAAGTCACAATCTATAGAAACAAAGACTTTACAGGCCACATGCCATCATTAAAATCATATCTCTCAATAATCACTCTCAATGTAAATGGCCTAAATGCTCCCATAAAACGCCACAGGGTTGCAAATTGGATAAAAAGACATGACTCATCCATTTGCTGTCTACAAGAGACTCGTTTTGAACCTAAAGATACATTCAGACTGAAAGTAAAGGGATGGAATACCACCTTTCATGCCAATGGACCTCAAAAGAAAGCTGGGGTAGCAATTCTCATATCAGACAGATTGGATTTTAAACTAAAGACTATAGTTAGAGATACAGAAGGGCACAATATATTATTCATAAAGGATGTATCCAACAAGTGGATATGACAATTACATATGCCCANAACAGGGGAGCAGCAAGATACACAAGCCAACTCTTAACCAGAATAAAGAGACATATAGATAAAAATACGTTAATAGTAGGGGAACTCAACACTCCACTATCAGCAATAGATAGATGACCTAAGCAGAAAANCAAAAACTAAGCAAAGAAACAAGAGCTTTGAATGCCATACTAGATGAGTTGGACCTCATAGATATATATAGAACACTACACCCCAGAAAAAAAGAATACTCATTTTATTCTAATGCCCATGGAACATTCTCAAGAATAGACCATGCTCTGGGTCACAAAACAGGTCTCAACCAATACCAAAAGAACTGAAATTATTCCCTGCATAATCTCAGACCACAATGCTTTGAAATTGGAACTCAACCACAAGGAAAACTTTGGAAGAAACTCAAACACTTGGAGACTTAAAAACCATCATGCTCAAGAATGATTCNGAATACTCATTCTATTCAAATGCCCATGGAACATTCTCAAGAATAGATCATGCTCTGGGACACAAAACAGGTCTCAGCCAATACCAAAAGATTGAAATTATCCCCTGCATATTCTCAGACCACAACGCTCTGAAATTGGAACTCAACCACAAGGAAAAACCTGGAAGAAACTCAAACACTTGGAAAAAAAAAAATCTTAAAAAAAAAAGAATGATTCGATAAACCAGGAAATCAAATCAATTTAAACAATTTGTGGAGACCAACGAGAATGAAAACACAATGGTCCAAAACCCATGGGACACTGCAAAGGCAGTCCTANTAAACAATTTATGGAGACCAACGAGAATGAATACACAACGGTCCAAAACCTATGGGATACTGCAAAGGCAGTCCTAAGGGGGAAATACATAGCCATCCAAGCCTCACTCAAAAGAATAGAAAAATCTAAAATGCAGTTTTTATATTCTCACCTCAAAAAGTTGGAACAGCAACAGAACAGGCCTAATCAACGCACGAGAAAGCAGTTGATCGAGATTAGACCAGAGATCAATGAATTAGAAACCTGGAGCACAGTAGAGCAGATCAACAGAGCTAGAAGCTGGTTCTTAAAAAGAATAAATAAAATAGACAAGCCACTGGCAAGACTTATTCAAAAGAATAGAGAAAGGACCCAAATGAATAAAATTATGAATGAAAAGGGAGAGGTCACAACAAACACCAATGAAATAGGAAGGATTATTAGGAACTTCTATCAATNAAACTTTTATCAACAGCTATATGCCAAAAAACTAAACAATCTGGAAGAGATGGAGGCCTTCCTGGAAACCTATAAACTACCAAGACTGAAATAGGAAGAAATTGATTTTTTAAACAGACCAATTAATTATGAAGAGATTGAAACAGTGTTTAAAAACCTTCCAAAAAAGGAACACCAGGGCCTGATGGATTCNGCCCAGACGGTTTTCCTGGGGAATTCTACCAAACATTCAAAGAAGAAATAATAACTATTCTCCTAAAGCTATTTCAAAAAATAGAAACAGAAGGAAAACTACCAAACTCATTCTATGAGGCCAATCTTACCTTGATCCCCAAACCAGGCAGAGACCCCATCAAAAAGGAGGATTACAGACCAATATCCCTGATGAATATGGATGCTAAAATTCTCAATAAGATCCTTGCTAATAGGATCCAACAGTACATTAAAAGGATTATCCATAATGACCAAGTGGGATTCTTCCCTGAGATACAAGGCTGGTTCGACATTTGCAAATCGATCAGTGTGATACATTATATCAACAAGAAAAAAGCCAAAAATCATATGATCTTCTCACTAGATGCAGAAAAAGCATTTGACAAAATACGGTGTCCTTTCCTGATTAAAACACTTCAGAGTGTAGGGATATAGGGTACATTCTTCAATCTCATAAAAGNCATTTCTCAATCTCATAAAAGCCATCTATGAAAAGCCTACTGCAAGCATTATTCTCAATGGGGAAAAGCTGGAAGCCTTTCCCTTAAGATCAGGAACACGAAAAGGATGCCCACTCTTGCCATTATTATTCAACATAGAACTAGAAGTCCTTGCAACAGCAATCAGAAGACAAAAAGGGATAAAATGTATCCAAGTCAGCAAAGAAGAAGTCAAACTGTCTCTCTTCACAGATGACATGATACTCTATAAGGAAAACCCAAAAGAATCCACTCCCAAACTATTAGAAGTTATAGAGCAATTCAGTAATGTGGCGGGATACAAAATCAATGCTCAGAAATCAGTTCCATTTCTATACATGAACAATGAGACTGAAGAAAGAGAAATTAGGAAATTGATTCCATTCACAATAGCACCAAAAATCATACATTATCTTGGAATTAACTTAACCAGATATGTAAAGAATCTATTTTCTANGGACCTATATGCTAGAAACTATAGATCACTTTTGAAAGATATTGAGGAAGACATAAAAAGATGGAAAAATATTCCATGCTCATGGATCAGAAGAATTAACATAGTTAAAATGTCCATGTTACCCAGAGCAATCTACACTTTCAATGCTATCCCGATCTAAATATCAATGATATTTTTCAAAGAGCTGGAACAAACAGCCCTTAAATTTGTGTGGAACCAGAAAAGGCCACGAATTGCCAAGGAAGTGCTGTNGTTGAAAAGGAAAAACAAAGCTGGGGGCATCACAATGCCAGATTTCGAGCTGTACTACAAAGCTGTGATCACAAAGACAGCATGGTACCGGCACAAAAACAGACACACAGACCAAAGGAACAGAATAGAAAACCCAGAAATGGACCCTCGGGNCTGTGATCACAAAGACAGCATGGTACTGGCACAAAAACAGACACATCGACCAATGGAACAGAATAGAGAACCCAGAAATGGACCCTCGGCTCTTTGGGCAACTAATCTTTGATAAAGTAGGAAAAAACATCCGGTGGAAAAAAGACAGTCTCTTCAATAAATGGTGCTGGGAAATTTGGACAGCTACTTACAAAAGAATGAAACTTGACTACTTTCTCACAACATACACAAAGATAAACTCCTAATGGATGAGAGACCTCGATGTGAGACAGGAATCTATCCAAATCCTAGAGGAGAACATAGGCAGCAACCTCTATGACATCAGCCACAGCCATATTTTCACGACACATCTCCAAAGGCAAGAGAAATAAAAGATAAAATGAACTTATGGGACTTTATCAGGATAAAGAGCTTCTGCACAGCCAAGGAAACAGTCAAAAAAACTAAGAGACAGCCCACGGAATGGGAGAATATATTTGCAAAGGACACCACAGATAAAGGACTGGTATCCAAGATCTACAAAGAACTTCTCAAACTCAATACACAAGAAACAAATGATCAAATCAAAAAATGGGCAGAAGGTATGAACAGATACTTTTCCAATGAAGACATACAAATGGCTAACAGACACATGAAAAAATGTTCAAAATCATTAGCCATCAGGTAAATTCAAATCAAAACCACACTAAGATACCACCTTATGCCACTTAGAATGGCAAAATTTTACAAGGCAAGAAACAACAATTGTTGGAGAGGATGTGGAGAAAGGGGATCCCTCCTACATTGTTGGTGGGAATGCAAGTTGGTACAGCCACTCTGGAAAACAGTGTGGAGGTCCCTTAAAAAGTTAAAAATTGAACTACCCTATGATCCAGCCATTGCACTACTGGGTATTTACCACAAAGATACAGACGTAGTGAAGAGAAGGGCCATGTGCACCCCAATGTTCATAGCCGCATTGTTCACAATAGCTAAATCGTGTTAAGAGCTGAGATGCCCTTCAACAGAAGACTGGACNAGAAGCTGTGGTCCATATATACAATGGAATATTACTCAGCTATCAGAAAGAACGAATTCTCAACATTTGCTGCAACATGGACGGCTGGAGGAGATAATGCTAAGTGAAATAAGTCAAGCAGAGAAAGACAATTATCATATGGGTTCTCTCATCTATGGAACATAAGAAGTAGGAAGATCAGTAGGAGAAGAAAGGGATAGAGAAAGAGGGGGAAATCAGAAGGGGGAATGAAGCATGAGAGACTATGGACTCTGAATAACAACTGAGGGCTTCAGAGGGGAGGGGGGAGGGGGTATGGAATAGGCTGGGTATTAGGTAGTAAGGAGGGTGCACTGGGTATTATACGCAACTAATGAATAATGGAGCTTTACATCAATAACCAGGGATGTACTGTATGGTGACTAACATAATATAATAAAAAAAATATTATTAAAAAAAAAAGAAAAAAGAAAGCCATCAGGGAACAAAAGCCATAAAGAGCAAACCAGAGCAGATTATTTAGCCTGGCCCCCTGGCAAGGGCAGTACAATTCCATTCAGGGCAAAAACACTTGATCAATGCAACAGACCCCTCCCCTGGAATATCAGCAAAAACACCTAGCCAAGACCAAGTTTACCAATCAAGGAGAACTGCAAGACTCTAGTGCTACAGGATCAAAGCACATGGAATTCACAGCTGTTTTCCCATGTCTCTTTAGTCTTTCATATTAATTTTTAAATATTTTTTGCAACCAATTTCTGACTTTATCAACTTTTTAAAAGTCTTTTTATTTTATTTTATTTTATTTACAGTTATATTCTATCCCTTCATTGTATTTAATCTTTTTGTGTATATGTAAGTTTTTCTTTCTTTACAATTTGGTATGAAGTTTCTTCTAACAGACCAAAATACACCCAAAATCTAGTGTATGGCTCTGTTCTATTCACCTGTCTGATCATATTCTCTTTTTTTTTAAATTTTTTTTTATTTTGTTAAAGTCTTTTTTCTTTTTCAATTTTAGAGTTACATTCTATCCTTTCAACGTATTTAATTTTACTTGTGTATATATAAGTTTTTCTTTCTTTACAATTTTAAGATGTAGTTTCTTCTAACAAACTAAACAAAACACACTCGGGATAGTAGTGTATTGTTCTGTTCATCTGACTACTTATAACCCTTTCTTTTCTTCCCTCTCTCTTTTGTTTTTTCTTGTCTTTTAATTTCCATTTTAACAATTACGTTCTATCATTTCATTGCATTTCATTTTATTTTATTAATTTTTTAAAAAGATTTTATTATTTATTTATTTGAAAGTGAGAATGAGAGAGAGAGAGAGAGCATGAGAGAGAGGAGGATCAGAGGGAGAAGCAGACTACTCTCTGAGCAGAGATCCTGATGTGGTACTCGACCTTGGGACTCTAGGATCATGACCCAAGCTGAAGGCAGTCACTTAACCAACCGAGCCACCCAGGTACCCCTTAATTTTATTATTGTATATATATAATTTTTTCTTTCTCAAATTTTGGATTCTAGTTTTTTTTTTTTAAGATTTTATTTATTTATTTGAGAGAGAGAGAGAGAGAGAGGAGGAGCAGGGAGAGGGAGAAGCAGACTCCCCGCTGAGCAGGGAGCCTGATATGGGGCTCAATCCCAGGACCACGAGATGATGACTTGAGCCGAAGGCAGACACTTAACGTACTGAGCCACCCAGGCGCCCCGGATTCTAGTTTTCTAAAATGGAATAAAATACACATAGAATCTGGTGTATTGCTCTATTCTGCTCACCTCTCTGATTGTATTCTTTTTTTTCTTCTTTCTTTTTCCCCCCAGTCTCAGGTCTCTTCTGATTTCTTTACTGTATATTTCTCTGGGATCATTTTTGCCATTTTAGTATTTTGTTCTCTCAATTAACTATTCTTCTCTGGACAGAATGACAAGATGGAAAAATTCACCTCAAAAAAAGAGCACAAGAAGCAATACTGACTGCCAGGGACTTAATCAGTACGGGCATAAGTAAGATGTCAAAACTAGAGTTCAGAATAGCAAATATAAAGATACTAGCTGGGCTTGAAAATGGCATATAGGACACTAGAGAATTCCTTTCTCAAGAAATAAAAGAACTAAAATCTAACCAACTCAATATCAAAAAGGCTATTAATGAGATACAGTAAATGCTAGGGTAAATGAGGCAGAAGAGAGATTTGGTGATATAGAAGACCAAATGATACAGAATAAAGAAGCTGAGAAAAATTTAAACAATTGCTGGATCATGAAGGGAGATTTCGAGAGATAAGTGATATCATAAAGAAAAACAATATTAGAGCAATTGGGATCCCAGAAGAAAAGGAAAGGAGAGAGAGGCAGAAAGTACAGTGGAGCATATTATAGTGGAGAATGTCCTTAATCTGGGGAAAGAAACAGGCATCAAATTCCGGGAGTCATAGAGAACTCCCCTCAAAATCAATAAAGATAGGTCAATAACTCAAAATATAACAGTGAAAATGGCAGATCTCAGAAACAAAGAGAAAAGCAGCTGAAAGTAGCTCGAGACAAGAGGTCTGTAAACTGCAAGGGTAGAAATATTAGACTGGCAGCAGACCTATCCACAGAGATCTGGCAGGCCAGAAAGCACTGGCATGATATATTCAGGGTGCTAAATGAGAGAAATATGCAGCCAAGACTACTTTATCCAGCAAGGATGTCCCTCAAAATAGAAGGAGAGGGGGGAAAAAAAGCTACCAGGATAAACAGAAACTAAAAGAATCTATGATCACTAAACCAGCCCTGCAAGAAATATTAAAGGGGATTCTTTAAGTGGAGAGAGAGCCCAAAAGAACATAGACCAGAAGGAACAGAGACAAAATACAGAAACAGTCACTTTACAGATGGCAGTAAATTCATATCTTTCAATAGTTACTCTAAATGTAATTGGGCTAAATGCCCCAATCAAAAGACACAGGTATCAGATTGGATAAAAAGGCAAGACCTATTGATAAGCCATCTGCAAGAGACTCATTTTAGACCCAAAGACACCTCCAGACTGAAAGAAAGGGTGCAGAAAAACATTTATCATGCTAATGGACATCAACAGAAAGCTGAGGTAGCAATCCTTATATCATACAAATTAGATTTTAAACCAAAGACCATATTAAAAGGTGAGGAAGGAAAAAAAAAAAAGAGATGAGGAAGGACACTATATCATAATTAAAGGGTCTATCCAACAAGAAGATCCAACAAAGTAAGTATTTATGCCCCTAACATGGGAGCAGCCAATTTTAAAAGCAATTAATAACAAAATTAAAGACACATTGATGGTAATAATACAATAATAGTAGAGGACTTTAAGAACCCCCTCACAACAATGGACAGATCACCTAAGCAGAAGATCAACAAGGAAATAAGGGCTTTGAATGACACACTGGACCAGACGAACATCACAGATATGTTCAGAACATTCGATCTTAAAGCAACAGATGTATTCTGTATTATTCTTCTCAACTGCACATAGAACATTCTCCAGAAAAGATCACATACTGTGTCACAAATTAGGTCTCAACTGGTACCAAACAATTAGGATCATTCCCTGCATAATTTCAGACCACAATGCTTTGAAACTGGAACTCAAACACAAAAGGAAATTTGGAAAGGACTCAAATATATGAATGCTTAAGAGCATCCTACTAAAGAATAAATAGTTCAACCAGGAAATTAAAGAAGAATTTTAAAAAGTCATGGAAACAAAGGAAAATGAAAACACAACTGTTCAAAATCTTTGGGATGCAGCAAAGGTGGTCCTAAGAGGAAAGTATATAGCACTATAAGCCTTTCTCAAGAAACAAGAAAGGTCCCAAATACTCAACCTAACCTTACACATGAAGGAGCTTGAGAAAGAACAGCAAGTAAATCCTAAACCTAGCAGGAGAAGAGAGATAATAAAGATTAGAGTAGAAATCAATGAAATAGAAACCAAAAGAACAGTACAAGAGACCAACAAAACTAGGAGCTGGTTCTTTGAAAGAATTAATAAGATTGATAAACCCCTGGCCAGACTTACCAAAAAGAAAAGAGAAAGGACCCAAATAAATAAAATCACTAAAGAAAGAGGAGAGATCACAATGAACACTGAAGAATTATACAATTATAAGAACATATTATGAGCAACTATATGCCAACAAATTAGACAATCTGGAAGAAATGGATGTATTCCTAGAGACACGTGTGAGCTACCAAAATTGAAACTGGAAGAAAGAGAAAACCTGAACAGACCCATAACCAGCAAAGAAATTGAAGCAATAATCAAAAATCTCCCAACAAACAAGAGTCCAGGGCCCGACGGTCTCCCAGGGGAATTCTGGGAGGAATTTGAATTTAAATTCAAACATTCAAAGAAGAATTAATACCTATTCTTCTGAAGCTATTTCAAAAAATAGAAATGGAAGGAAATCTTCCAAACTCTATGAGGCCAGCAAACCCTTTATCCCGAAACCAGACAATGACCTTACCAAAAAGCAGAATTATAGACCAGTATCCCTGATGAACATGGATGCAAAAATTCTCACCAAAATACTAGCCAATAGGATCTAATAGTACATTAAAAGGATTAGTCACCACGACCAAGTGGGATTTATTCTGAGGCTGCAAGAATGGTTCAACATCCACAAATCGATCAGTGTGATAAACTACATAAATAAAAGAAAGGACAAGAACCATATGATCCTCTCAATAGATGAAGAAAAAAAGATTTGACGAAGTACACCATCCTTTCTTGAATAAAACTCTTCACAGTGTAGGGATAAAGGGAACATGCCTCAATATCATAAAAGCCATATACAAAAAGCCCACAGCAAATATCGTTCTCAGGAGGGAAAAACTGAGAGGGTTTCCCCTAAGGAGGAACATGGCAGGAATATCCACTATCACCACCGTGGTTCAACATAGTACAAGAAGTCCTAGCTTCAGCAGACAAGGAAAAGAAATCAAAGGCATCTGAATTGGCAAAGAAGAAGTCAAACTCTCACTCTTTGCAGATGACATGATACTCTATGCAGAAAACCCAAAAGACTCCACCCCAAAATTGCTAGAACTCATACAGGAATTCAGCAAAGTGGCAGGATATAAAATCCATACACAGAAATTCAGTTGCATGTCCATACCCTAACAATGAGACAGAAGAAAGAGAATTTAAGGAGTTGATCCCATTTACAATTGCACCCAAAACCACAATATGCCTAGGAATAAACCTAACCAAAGAGGCAAAGGATCTGTATTCAGAGAACTATAGAACCCTCATGAAAGAAATTGAGGAAGACCAAAGAAATGGAAAAACATTCCAGGCTCATGGGTTGAAAGGGCAAATATTCTTTTTTTTAAACTTTTTTTTATGTATTTATTTATTTATTTGATAGCGATAGAGACAGCCAGCGGGAAAGGGAACACACTCAGGGGGAGTGGGAGAGGAAGAAACAAGCTTATAGTGGAGGAGCCTGATGTGGGGCTCGATCCCATAATGCCGGGATCACACCCTGAGCCAAAGGCAGACGCTTAACCACTGTGCCACCCAGGTGCCCCAAAAGGAAAATATTCTTAAAATGTCTATGCTACCTAGAACAATCTATACATTCAATGCAAACCCTATTAAAATACCATCCACTTTTTTCACAGAGATGGATCAAATAATCCAAAAATTTGTATGGAATGAGAAAAGACCCTGAATAGCCAAAGGAATGTTGAACAAGAAAACCAAAGCTGGCAGCATCACAGTTCTGGACCTCAAGCACTGTTACAAAGCTATAATAATCAAGACAGTATGGTACTGGCACAAAAACAGACATATAGGTCAATGGAACAGAACAGAGAACCCAGAAATGGACCCTCAACTCTATGGTCAACTGATCTTTGACAAAGCAGGCAACAGTATCCAATGGGAAAAAAAGTCTCTTCCACTACTGCTGTTGGGAAAATTGGACAACCACATGCAAAAGAATGAAACTGGACCACTTCCTTAAACCATACCCCAAAATAGAGTCAAAATAGATGAAAGACCTAAATGTGAGACCAGAATCCATCAAAATCCTAGAGAAGAACACAGGCAGCCACCTCTGTGACCTGGACTGACACAACTTCTTGCCAGACACGTCTCCAAAGGCAAGGGAAACAAAGACAAAAATGAACTTTTGGGACTTCATCAAGATAAAAACCTTTTGCACAGCAGAAGAAACAGTTGACAAAGTCAAAAAACAAGTGACAGAATGGGAGAAGATATTTGCAAATGACTTATCAGATATAGGGCTAGTATCCAAAATCTTTAAAGAACTTATCAAAATCAACACCCAAGGAACAACTAATCCAATCAAGAAATGGGCAGAAGACATGAATAGACATTTCTGCACAGAAGACATTCAACTGGCTGATACATGAAAAATTACTCAACATCACTTGGCATCAGGGAAATACAAATCAAAATGACAATGAGATACTACCTCATACCAGTCAGAAGGGCTAAAATTAACAAGTCAGGAAATGACAGATGTTGGCAATGATGTGGAGAAAGGGAACTCTCTTACACAGTTGGTGGGAATGCAAGCTGGTAGAGCCACTCAGGAAAAAAGTATGGAGGTTCCTCAAAAAATTGAAAATAGAGCTACACTATGACCCAGCTTGCACAACTGAATATTTATGCCAAAGGTACAAATGTAGTGATCGAAAGGGGCACCTGTACCCAATGTGTATAGCAGCAATATCCACAATAGCCACACTATGGAAAGAGTGGAGATGTCCACTGACAGAAGAATGGATAAAGAAGATGCGGTGTATATATAGAATGTAATCTTACACAGCCATCAAGAAAATGAAACCTTGCCATTTGCAATGATGTGGATGGAATCAAAGTGTATTATGTTAAGAGAAATAAGACAATTATCATAAGATCTCACTCATAAATGGAATTAAACAAAACAGAGGGTCATAGGGGAAGAGAAGAAAAAATAAAACAAGATGAAACCAGAGAGGGAGACAAAGCATAAGAGATTCTTTTTTATTTTTTTAAGATTTTATTTACTTATTTGACAGAGAGAGAGACAGCCAGAGAGAGAGGGAACACAGGCAGGGGGAGTGGGAGAGGAAGAAGCAGGCTCCCAGTGGAAGAGCCCGACTTGGGGCTCGATCCCAGAACTCTGGGATCACACCCTGAACCAAAGGTAGACGCTTAACAACTGAGCCACCCAGGTGCCCCTCAGAATGCATTTAAAACTTAATTTAAGACTTGACACTGTATAACTTATACAAGAAAACATAGGGGAAAACCACCTTGACATTGGACTTAGCAAAATCTTTTTGGATGTGACTCAAACCCACAAGCAACAAGAGCAAAAACCCGTGAAGTGTGACTACATTAAATTAAAAATCTTCACAGCAAACAAAATAACAAGCTGAAAGGCAGCCTGTGAAATGGGAGAAAATACTTGTAAACCATATATTTGATAAGAGGCTAGTATCTGAAATATGTAAGGAACTACTACAACTCAATAGTACAACAAATAATAATGCAATTAAAAAATGGCAGATGACCTGAATAGACCTTTTTCCCCCTAAGGAGGACATAGTTGACCATAAGGTACTTGAAAAGATGCTCAACATCGCTAATCATCATTGATGGTAATTCAAAAATTTAAAAACAGAATTATTATATGGCCCAACAATCCTAATTCTGGGTCTATAACTAAGAGAAGCAATATCAGTATATCAAAAAGATATCTGTATTCTCATGTTTATTGCAGTATTATTCACAATAGCTAAGTCATAGGAGCAACTAAGTGTTTATAAACAAATGGATGTAGAAAATGTTATTTTATACACATACACAATGGATTATTAATCAGCCATTAGAAAGAAATTTTGCCATTTATAATAACATGAATGAAACTGGGGGACATTTTACCAAATAGAATAAGACAAAGAAAGATAAATAGTATCTGGTATCACTTTTATGTAAAATCTTAAAAAAAAAAAAGCCAATTTCATAGAAAGAGAAAGAGAATAGAATAATGGTACCAAGGCTGTCTTCTGTTGTTTGTCAATTAGCAGCAAATGTGATCAGTTTATATGATAGTCTAAAAAAAAAAGTATCTCCCAAATCCCACTGGGGTTATTGTATACTTTAGAAATTTATGGACTCTAGTTTGGCCATCCACTTTGGTCAGTTACCAGTTCTAAGGTCTTGGATAACTTACTAATGAATCTGCACATCAATTTTCTCTTTTGTAAAATGGAGTTGATAACAATACCTATCTCATAAGGTTATTAGCATTAAAAGTGGTGATACTTATAAAGTGATTAGAAACAGAGTGGCATATAATAACCATTTATGACATTTTAAAAAATAAAATAAAAAATATAAGAACCAATTTCAAAGAGCTAAATTCTAGTGAATAAAGTCAGTCATAAATATACACTCTGTATGATGTTTCTTATTTTTAATTTATTTCAGTGTTTAGGTCAGCAGATATACTTGATAATTATTTTATGCCTAACCCTTGCTGAGAGCAGTTTTAAAATGACTGGCGGGGTGCCTAGGTGGCTCAGTCATTTAATTGTCTGACTTTGGTGCAGGTCATGGTCTCAGGGTCCCCACTCATGCTTGTCCGCCTGCCCGTCCCCTTGCTCTCCCTCTCTCCAACATTAAATAAAATCTTTAAAAAAATTACTTTGGCTGTAGGTATATCTATTGTGCAGAGATGTTAAAATGTTAGGGAAGAAAGTATGTCCCAGGAACCATGAAATTTGTTATCTAGGAACAAAACTGCTAGATGTTATAACTTGTACTATTTAATCTTTATTTTTTACAGATTAAAACAAAAACAACAAAATGAGACTGGGAACTTAAGGCTATTTTATATAACTCTTAAGGTTAATATGCAAGTGAATCAGGATTTAATCTCAGATCTTTTGGTTTCCAAAGCTCCTACTAACTCTATTATATCACATAACTTAGAAAAGCTTAACTCAGGCAGTCTTAATATTGAAGACATAAAACCATATTTATTTCTGATATAGTAGTAGCATTAATTGAGAGGAAATAAACATTTTTTATTAAATGTGTGCAATATAGAAGACATTAGTGGGGAAGTAATTAAGATGAATAAAATCTAATCTTAGAATTGACAGGGGATGGACAGTAGAGAAAAGAGAGGCTAACAGGCAACTAGAGATATGCAGTTTAAAGTAGAAGACATCAATCATTATATTTGGGGTTTCTTGGATAGAATTATACCTAATCTCATTTTGAAATGTTCAGAATGGGAGCAAAATATATTATCAGAAGGTTAAGACTCATAAGGATTAGTTTTAGTCTGTTCTAAGTGACCTCATAAAAGTTACATAACTTTCTTAACTTCAATATTTTCACCTGTAATATTATCTATCCAGCATACTCATGGTTTTTTGTGATGAACTTGTAAATTGCATGCTCAGTATTGGATGAACATAAAATATAGTTAATAATTCCTAAAAGAAGATTGCCTAGGTTTACATGAAGTCCTCAATCTGAATTTAATAAGGAACAGATAAAAAAGTAATGAATATTCCCCATTAAATGAAGAGAATGTCCAATAAATAAATATGTAAATATATAAAGTTAAAAAAAGGAATAGAATAGGGACATTTTTAAAACAACTTTTTTTTTAAACATATTTTCTCTGGTCACTAAAAAGTTTTAAAAGTACTGATAATCTGGGGCGCCTGGGTGGCCTAGTTGTTAAGCGTCTGCCTTTGGCTCCCGGTGTGATCCCAGTGTTCTGGGATCGAGCCCCACATCAGGCTCCTCCGCTAGGAGCCTGCTTCTTCCTCTCCCACTCCCCATGCTTGTGTTCCCTCTCTCGCTGGCTGTCTCTGTCAAATAAATAAAATAAAAACCTTAAAAAAAAAAAAGTACTGATAATCCATTAGTAGTGAATAGCCTTAGTACCCAGACTGTGGTCTCTAAATACCATTTCCCACTAAAACAAACAAGGTACAGGCTGGTTACAGATCTGGGACAAGAGATATGAAAGATGAAAGAGGGAAATTATCAAAAGCTTCCAGTATCATGTAAATGGATATAAGAGCTGATTTAAAGGGGATTTCATTGTTTTAAGATGGAAAATATAAATATATATATATGTTAAAGAATACTACAATTGACCTATCTTAAATATATTAAAAATTAATGAATTTATTAAAACCTAACTGATTACCTTTAGATTGCTAAAAACACTAGGTGATTATTCTGGAAATTTAAATTGAAGGAAAACAATTGAGAACTTATCCTGCCTTTCCTTGATGTATTATATTTCAGATAATTCAAATAATGAACAAATTAAGCTAATGAATGTAGGGAATTATTGAATTAGATTATCACTTTTTTAAATCTCTCATGAAATAATAGATCTAGGCAATGATCATTAATGGAAGCCAAAAATATTTAGTAAATTCTGCTGGAAATCTTTATGAATCATGCTAATGCCACTGGAATCCCCTGATTAATGTTGACAAAAGGCGAAACAATCTGACAATATGTCACCTAATGCAATGAAGCAAGAACTATCCAGTCCCATTTATCATATAATCATGGCTAAAAGAAAAGCATTCTAATAAAACATCTATCATTAAATATCAGTTTAAGTATATAAGGGAAGTAGAGGAACTTATTAAATGAAGTAAAGAATCAATCAAACTGTGAAAGTGACAAAGAACTGTAAGACAAATGAATGTTTTTCTTTAGATTCCCCAGACAGGTCCTTGTACAAAGATTATAGTGCAGGCACCATGAAGAGGAAATGGCAAAATGGGGCAGGGAAGGAAAGATGAATATAAGGCCTACATTATGAATTAGCTAACACTGGGGGACCAAAGCCTAATCCCATCACACTGGAAACTGCTAAGAAAAGCTGTACACAGTACCCTTCAGAGGCATTCCATCCAAGGGTCTAGGGAGCTGGAGTATTTCTACACCAATAGCTGTTATTTCTTGGTTATATTATGATCTCAGGGCATTAATTCTGGTTTTTCATCCAGGATTAGAATGGCTTTCCAAAACGTTAAAGGAGGTCCCAAAGCAAAGAAGTCAGATACTAGCTACATTTATAAGGTGAAACCCAGAGATGAGAGCACTAATTTCACAAGGGTCTTTGGGAGGCAATGCAATGTATTCAACAAATACATCGCATGAGGACAGAGATATAAAGGTTAGAGGTTAAAAGAAGATTTTAAATGGAGGAAATTTAAATGCAAGAAGCCAATCTGAAAAGACTACATACTATATAATTCCACTATCTGACATGGAAAAGGCAAAACTGTAGAGACATTAAAAAGATCAATGGTTATAGAGAACGGGGTTTGGGGGAAATATGAATAGGTAAATGGAGGATCTTTAGGGCAGGGTAGTTAAAGTGCTCTGTATGATACATAATGATGGATAAATATCATTATACATTTATTCAAACCCATAGAATGTATAATACTGAGTGAATTATAATGTAAATTGTGGATTTGGGGTGACTGTGATATGTTGATGTCCGTTCATTAATTATAACAAAGGTTATCGCTTTGGTGGGGGATGTTGGCAATGGACAAGGCTATGCATATATGGAAACAGGGGGATATAGGAAATTGCTTTCAGTATCTCTCCCTTAATTTTGCTGTGAACCTAAACCTGCTCTAATAAAGAAAATAAATAATAAATAAATAAATTAATAACTTTACAGATTAATGAGAACAATTCATTATCTATGCATATTCATTATCTATACATATTCATATCATTATATGATAATGGTTTCATGATTGTATATATATGTCCAATCTCATTAAATTGTATAGTATTTTATTTTATTTTATTTTATATTTTATTTTATTCTTTATTTATTTGACAGAGAGAGGGAAAAAGCGAGAGAGCATGAGCCAGGGGGAGAGCCAGAAGCAACCTCCTTGCTGAGCAGGGAGCCTGATGTGGGACTCCATCCCAGGACCCTGAGATCATGACCTGAGCCAAAGCAGACACTTAACCAATTGAACCACCCAGGTGCCCCAAAATTATACAGTTTAAATACATGAAGCTTATTGTAGTTGCTTATATCTCAATAAAGTGATTTTAAACGACTGGGAAAAAAATTTAAGGATATCATATCAGCTAGGTTAAAAAATATTTGTATCTTGATTAGAAACAAAGCAACTTTAAAAAGAACACATTTGTGGGGTGCCTGGGTGGCTTAGTCAGTTAAGCGTCAGGGCTCTTGCTTTTAGTCAGGGTCCTGAGACTGAGCTCTGAGTCAGGCTCTGCACTCAACAGGGAGTCTACTCGAGATTCTCTCCCTCTCCTTCTCCCCTCCCACTGTGCTCGCTCTCTCTCTCAAATAAATAAATCTTTTTAAAAAATTAAAATTAAAAAACACATTTGTATAATATTTTTAAATGTACAGACAACAGACTGACATTAGATGATATTAAGGAGTTACAATTAATTTTGCTAAGATGATGGTTATAAAATTATGTTAAATATCTGTTAGATATTATGTCTAGGATTTGTTTTAAAATACATTTGGGATGGGGTGCCTGGGTGTCTCAGTCAGTTAAGCATCTGCCTTTGGCTCAGGTCATGGTCCCAGGGTCCTGGGATTGAGCCCCACATTGGGCTGCCTGCTCAGCAGGGAGCCTGCTTCTCCCTAAACCCTCTGCCCCCCCCAACTCATGTTCTCTCTTGCTCACTCTGCTCTTCCTCTCTCAAATAAATTAAAAATCTTTAGGAAAAGATACATTTGTGTAGTGAAAAAAGTTTGCACAGGCATCAGAGAAAATAAGAATAGGCCATGATGATTTATTTTGTTCTTCCCTCAACTTTTGCTATTATGTTCCATAATAAATGTTTAAGATAATGGCCTTAAAATCAAAGGAAAGAAAGAAAAAAACAACTATCTGAAAATTTTGCAAGTAGGTGAGTAAAGTACGTATTTAATTACTATTACTTGCAACATAGCACAGCTTTGTTTTCATTTTTATAGATGTCTGGGTTTAAAAACTCTACCATGTACCACAATTTACATCATGATATCTCTACTGCTAAGTGTATTACACAATCACTAAAACTATTAGAGAAACAATTCTATATACCAAATTTATTTTTAATTTCTCAAATGACATCTATAGTTAATAGATTTTAATCAACTAAATATATTTTTTGTAAGGTGGGGTAAATCTAATGAGGCATTCCAAGTTACTGTTAGCTGGGCTATGGGCAATACCATGCTTTTCTCTGTCCCGTGAGTATGTAACTATCATTAATTGCTTTGGATACATTAGGTTTGCTCTTTTGTCTTTCCTCTTCACTTCACTTTCTTCACTGAGTAGCTAAGTGTAGAGTCAGCCTTTTTAAATTCTTCACAATACATTTTCACCAATATATATTTCATTCCAAAGGAAGATTTAACTGTTTTAAAAATTCATCTATATTTTGTTATACAAACTGAATTTTTCAGCAGTCTATATAAAAATAAAATATGATGGTCTTGGGGCGCCTGGGTGGCACAGTGGTTAAGCGTCTGCCTTCGGCTTAGGGCGTGATCCCGGCGTTATGGGATCGAGCCCCACATCAGGCTCCTCTGCTAGGAGCCTGCTTCTTCCTCTCTCTCTCCCCCTGCTTGTGTTCCCTCTCTCGCTGGCTGTCTCTTATCTCTGTCAAATAAATAAATAAAATCTTTAAAAAAAAATATGATGGTCTTTTACTATTACCTTTTTTCTATATAGAATTTGTTTTAGTATGTACCTTCATTTTAAAATATTTACATGTTCATTCACATAATAATAAATATAATTCTTGAATTATAATAATCTAATATCATATTCTCTGAGTCCAGTTTCTGGCCTAATAGAATTTATAAGACGAAACTTCAAAAATGCAAATAAAATGGTACATGTTCTTAGGTTTTTCTGCAATTAAAGAGAAAAAAAATGGGATGAGAAAAAAATTACTTGGAAAACTCAATTTAATGTATGCAGTCAGTTCAATGTAGGATGTTGAAAATCTAATCAGACATTGGCATTTTCTGCAAGAAATGTACTTTTAACACAACTTAATAAGTAGAGAGGAAGACAGTCTGCTAAAAGAATAATTTCATTTTTTACTCAAGATAACTGCTACATCATAATGATGAAAGATTTCTTGTATGTGCAAGACAAAGCTGAGCTATAATGAGGTTATTCGTTTTTCTAGACCAGTAAATAAATGAACTATAAGTAATGGGTTCTAATTTAGAGTTCTTTTTTCATGCTGAAAATAAGGACTTTGAAAACTCTGATATATCTTTGAGTGCCTCTGCATGCTCTTCAGTCATTAGAAATGAATTTATAGGGGTTGGGGGGAAAGGGAGACTGGAGTTCTATTTATATTCTGTAATATAGTAGCATTGTCATGAAACCCTGAGGCGAAATGTTCTAAGGAAAATAAATAATGTCTACAGTGAATAAACAAAGGAAGAAACTAATCTCAAAAAAAAAAAAAATCCTAATTGACACTAAACCAAATAAAGCAACTTTCTTAAAGTCTTTTGTGGGAGATTTTTAAAAAGTCATGAGACAGAATAAAATCACAGTAAAAACACATTTGATAATCAAAAGAAAACTTGAATGAGTTATCCGCTAGTTATTTTAAGGGATGAAAAATATTAACTTGTGGCATCTATATAGTGTTTGTCCATTCTGAGGCCCTTAGGCATATATTTAAAATGCCTAGAATTCATTTGCATTATCTTTAATGAAGATGATATTTATACTCCCCAAAGCAATTGCTTAACATGGTTTTATAAAGAAATCCATGTTTGAAAATGGATTTGAAAGTGGGAGTGGTTTTAACACTGTATTATGATGACCAATTTTAGAGAGATTAAAACAGTGTTAACTATTCACATTCTTATTAGAATTTTTCTGTGTTCTCAAAAAAGTTGATTGAGGTAAAGGAATGCAGGAAATACTGTGGGAACACTTTTGTAAGTGACACACTGCTCTACTTCTAGTATTCATATAGTAACTCACAAAACTGAAAGTGAATGCTCTTCTGACATTTCTAATATCTAATACTAGTCTAAATGGTTATAAACTTCAGCACTTGGGAAAACAAATATTTATGGAGTGATGTCTGTCTTCTGAGAAGCATTACATATGCAGACAGGAAAACTTAACACTGTATTTAACTGTATGTTTTAAAATATTAAAGTGGTTTTGTTTTTTGTTTGTTTGATATTTTCAACCTATACATTTTTCCTGAAAATCCAGAGACTAAATAACATTAAACTCAACTTCAATATTCTTATTTATCTATATGTTAGTCAATGGGATTTGTACAAAACAAATTAAACAAAACATGTTTCATCATAAACCATCAATGACAGAAAATGGCCCTTGCCTTTCTATTTATGTGCTGATTTTATGATCACGCTTACTTTTGTTCCTGTATTGAGTAAATCTCTAATATTTCACAGTATCTTGTATGTGTCCTTATTCATTGCAAGTATGAATTCTATAATTTTATGATCAATAGTCATAGTTTTCAATAGAAATATCTGTATAAATTAATATTTGTTCAATGAAAAATTGAGTACTATGTTTTAGATGTATCATGTGCTAGTAATAAAAAGATTAATATAGATATATAAAAACAATTACAGTGAAATCTAAAAATGATGAGATCCTAAAAAAAAACATGTAGGGATTAATTCTATTAAAATATGATATTGAGGGGGGAGAAGAAAAATTCTTGCAAATTTTGAGAGGTGGCAACATTTACACAGTGCTGAAATTGGCAGGATGTACAAGGCAGGACAAGTGTGAGACAGACCTGGCTCTTCCATAGAATTCACAGTAATTTTCTAGTCTACTCTCTAAAGGGAGTGGTAAAGTGTGGTTGCTAAGAGCTCAGCCTCTGTCCAGCAAGCCAGCATACAGAATTCTAGTTTTTTACACTTAGTAACAACCTGACATTGTGTTCTTCTCAATATAAAATTCTTCTCAGAGACAGAAAAGTTAATGCCTATTTTTTCTTGAATACATTTGGATGTAGCATTGATAAAAATAGTTTTACATGCAATAAAGCATTTAATTCTTTCAACAACTCTGGCAATTTTACTCAGATTTTAAAGATTGCTAGCAAAGTTTAGAAATTTAAATTCCCTAGGCTCAGAAAATATGTAAACAGTGTAACAAGGATCCAAATCCAGGACCACCTATTTCTTGAATCCATGTATTTTCCACTGCAAGTAATCGCTCTCTTCCCCTCCCTCCCTTCCTTCCTCCCTCCCTCCCTGCCTGCCTGCCTGCCTTCAATGATTTATATATTAACTAATAAAAAATGTTCTCCACACATTCATAGTTAAGATTTAGTTGTTTTCAGGGAGAAGTTGCACGGACAGATTCCAACAAAATAATTACTATACAAATTCGGGTCTTTTCAAATTGACCGTTTTTGTTCCACTTTACCTTGGTATGGACTTTCAGTATTGATCACTGAAATGCTCAGTCATGTGGGGAGCACAGCCCATGTCAATAAAACTGGAGAGCAGAAAATTTTATCTTCAGAAAACACAATTCTAGCTCAAAGACTTTCATGTAAAACCTTCGTTTTGGAGAGGACATCAGCAAGATAAAGGGCTAGGAGGCCTAAAACTTGTCTCCATGACAAAAATAAGAACTACACACTGATGAAACTAGCTCTGGGAAAGCTCTGACTACAGTGAAGAAGCAGAAGCCCTGTGGAGCTCAAAAACCAAGGATGGCTGGAAAGAAAAGTATAGAAAGCATTCTACCTGTGTCACCCTATCCCCCAGTCCAGAGCAGCTTGGCCCCAAGGGGGCTCCCCTCAGATGGATTTTATCCCAGAAGAAAAAGAGCAAGAGAACCTCAGCAAGCCTTGCTGCCATGGACATTTGCAGCTTTTGCTACTGGTGTACCCATCCCAGTCTTCATTAAAGCTAAACCCAGCTTACAGCTGCCTGGATTTTCTCCTCAATAGGGCCAAAATAGTTGCTACAGTGAGGCCTGATCCCAGAGGACCCACTCACTGCTGGGCCTGCTCACTAGTGTCAGAGTGCCATAGTGCTTCGCCACCTGCAAGACTAGAGACATGGCTGCCCTATGCTCTGTCCCCAGGTCCAGGAATGGCTTTGACTGCCATTACTAGAGCCGAACTGCTGTTGCTCTGTCCCCTGTCCCCTGGGTCCTAAATTGCAGTCTTAACCTGCCATCAGTTGGGTCAAGCTCCTGCTGTTCTGTGACTGCCCTCTGAGTTATAAGTAGTCCCAGCTTTGACCCACCATCGCTGGGCTGTGCTGCTGTTGCTCTGTACCCCACCTCTGGGGATTCTAAGTCAAGGCTTAAGATCCAAGCTTCTGGTGTTCTGTGACTGCTCATGGGGCCAAAGCTGGAACTTTTACCTGCCATCCATCCACAATGTGTGCAATTTTTTCTTTAATAGCCAATACATTCTGTGCATGTTCCCAAGTGCATAATCTTCTTTTAACACATGCAATTTTTAATGTCTTTATATTGATTCCATGTATACCAATACATATAGACACAATATTCTACCTAGTAATCTTAACTATAAATTTTCTGATATAACTTACCATATTTACACAGAAATAAGAAATGTAAAAGTAGGTAAAACATTCAAGCTTAAGGCCTTTAGATGGTATAGATTGTGCCATTGATTTCTATATTTAATCCCTCCCTCTATCTGTGTCCTTTGCCATACACTTTAATTTGGTCCACTGCTTGACTGTGGTCTTGGTCATGTAATTTACTTTGACAAATTAGATGTTATGAGACATGATACAAGCTTGAAATGTGCCTACTTAATTTTTTTTTCTCTCTCTCTAGTACTTTTATCAACACTATGAGAATATGCCCAAACTTGTCTAGTGGAATATGTGAGATATGTGAAATATAACTGAGTTTCTCTAGTCATTCCATGTGTGGGCAGCCTAGACAAACAAACTTAGTTGACCAAGGAGACAAATAAGTATACACAGCCAAGAATAACAAATCACCAACTGACCCAAAGACAGTTGGTAAGAAATTTGAAACTAGGCACTGTGTATTTTTTTTCTAAAGTTATTTAAATGTTTAGAATGTATTTATGTGAAACATTGACAGAAATAAGGATTTATTTTAAAAATTGAGATTTTGGTTGTGTTTTTATTAAGGTTATCAATCTGCATGTATTCTGATTGGTACTCTTAAAAGTTAAAAATAAAATTAAAATAAAAAACAATCACCATTTAAAAAAAATTTTCTATTTAAAATGAAAACTTCCTTATAAAATAGAACCACAATGTGCGCTTGATGATAGCAACAGCTGCTTACTGATAAGTTTTGAATCCTGAACTATTTTGAAGGCCAAACCCCAGTGGGAACTTTGTCAGTGTCAATACCTATTAATAATTGCTGACAAATTATCAACAGTCCAGAAGCAAGTTTTCTGTTGATAATTTGTGAAAAACAAACATATGGTAACTTTGACATTCTCTTAATTTCTTGCAGTAAATATTTATTTCAAGATGGAGAAAAAATAGTCAATTTCAATAAAATTTGGGTGATATTGGTAGAGTATGAAGAGTTTCTCTCAACGTGTTTTCTTCATTATTGTTTCAAGACAACTTTCTGAAATGGAGAGTGCATCTGGAAAAGACCTGGATAAACTCAAGCACAATATGAATTAAATATATTTCCCTAGCAAAGCAGGTATTTATGAACTTAAAAATGGCATTTTCAAATGTATGTGTTCATTTATAGGATTCTCATCTACAGTTTCCTCTACATTAGAAATGCCTGATGTAGCAATACGAGTGATTAGATAGAAGATGTTTTTCTCTAAGAGATACTAGTTATAAAACTGTATAACCAAGATAGTAAATTATTTTTAAAACATTGATCATTTCCTCTTTGGAATGGAAATTTCCCATGAAATCACAGAGTAGGCTTCTATATAGACAGGCATAAGGCTTTTGAGAATAAATGAGGTCAGTTTTCTTATGAATTGTGAAACTCACAGATTTCATTCTCTTAAGAAAATTGTATATTAGGGCAATTTTTGAATGGTAGAAATAAAAACTAAATTCTATCTCCACTTAAGATATAAAAAGTGGCTATTGATTGTCACCCCTGTCAGAACAAAACAATGTGGATTTTATAAATAGCCTATTGATCAAAGAATAAATCACAGGAAAATTGGAAAATATGATAAATGCAATGATGAACCCAGCCTACCAAAATCTTTAGATGCAGATAGAGTAGCTTTTTGAGTGACATTAAAAGCTTATGTCATAAAAAATGAAAACCTTAAAAGCTTAAATGCTTCCAATTTAGGAGTAAAACCCAATACAAGTAGAGAAAAAAGACATAAGAAAAATAACAGAAATCATTGAGATATCAAACAATACAGAAAAATTATAAAGCCTAGGGTTAGTTCTTTAGAAAGAGTGATAAAATTCATTAAGTTTTAGCAAAAGTGATAAAAAAATTACCAACACTAATTAGAACAAAAAAAATACAGATCAAACAAAGAATAAAGAACTATAATGGGATAATATGAACTAATAACAAAATAGAATACAAAATTTTCTTCAAAAAACACCTTGTTAGAGTTGATACTAAAAGAAAAGTAAATGTCTAAATAGCTCCATGTCTTTTATACATACGGAATTAGTAATTTTTAAAAAATCTTTATCTACCACAAAAAAAAAATGCCAGGCCAATATGGATTCGTTGTTGAAACCTATTAAATATCTCAGAAAAATAATACCAAAATCACGTAAATCTTTCAAAATATAGAATAGAATTGAACATTTCTTAACCTATTTTATGATGCCTATATAACCATGATACTAAAAACTAAGTCATTTAAAAGAAAAAAAAAGAATTATAGACTAATGTTACTCTTGAACTTAGCCATCATTTACTTTTGTCTTCCACCCTGACAGCACAGAGAGGAGCAAGGTATGTGTACCCTAGCCGGCCTGCTACTTCAGGGAGTCCTGGGCCCTAGACCACATCAACCCTCCTAATACCCTGAAATACAAAAAAACTGTGGTTTAAAAGATCAACTAGAATATAGAGGGACCAATCCTAGAGCATCTGGCAAATGCTCTCGCTGTTCAGAGATCCTGGCAAGTGCCAATGTTAATGTTGCCCTCCACTTTGGTAGCACAGACAGGGGCAGGGTCTGGGTACCATAGGTCACCTGCCACCTCAGCAGGCCCATAGACCATCCATTCCAATCCATCCCATAAGGCAGCCCCATACACACTTGCTCAAACTATAGCTGACTCACTGAAGTGACCCTAACATGACATTCATCAGGACATACCCAAACAGTGCCTATTACTGCTTCAGCCACCTCACCAAGGTGACAGAGGCACAAAACATCCTAGGAGCACCTAGGATTACACATATTTCAGCTCCAAATGACTCTCCAGAGCACTGAGGGAATGCTTAACCTATAGCCAGCTCATCTCCAGCTGACCCATCAGGATACCTGCTGAACACAGCACCCCAGACACCCAGCCCACACCTGCATAAACTCCAGCCAGTCCACCAGGATGACCCCAGGATGAAATGCCCCAAAACCAGCAGCCGATGACTAATACAACTTCAGCCAGCAACCAAAGATACCAAACATGCACAATCTCCACAAGAGATATTTCTATGAAATACTATTCCTTTAAATACCAGAGAAGTAGCTGTTCTGCCTATTTACAGAAATAAACACAGAGAGTTAAACAAAATGAGGAGACAAAGGAGTATACTTTAAATGAAAGGACAAGATAAAACTTCAAAAAGAACTAAATGAAAAAGAGATAATCAATATATCTGATAAAGAGTTCAAAGTAATGGCCGTAAATATGCTTAAAAGGAATTGAGAGAAATGGATAAACTCATTGAGAACTTAACAAAGAGTGAGAAAATATATTCTAAAGAATCACTCAAAGAATACAATAACTGAAATGAACATAGCAGATTAGAGAATGCAGGAGAATGAACCTGAAAAGACAGAATAATGGAAGCACCCAAGCTGAATAGCAAAAAGGAAAAAAAAAGAAAAAAATGAGGGTAGTGATAAATTGCAAATATTAGAAAAAAAATAAGTGTAGGTTAAAGGATATCTGGGACAAAATCAAATGTACTAACATTTGTATTATAGGGATACCAGAAGCAGAACAGAAAGAAAGGGGGTAGAGAACATTTGCATAAATAGCTGCATACCTCCACCTGGGGAAGGAAACAAACACCTAGCTCCAGGAACCACAGAGGGTCCCCAAAAGGATGAAAGCAAGGGGGTCCATAATAAGACACATAATAATTAAAATTGCAAAAAGTAATGATAAAGAGAGAATCTTAAAAGCAAGGAGAAAGCAGCTAATTATATACAGGGAAAATAACATAACCCTATCAGCTAATTTTCAGCAGAAACTTTGCAAGCCAGAGGGAGTAACATGATATATTCAAAGTGCTGAAAAGGAAAAAACAAAAACAAACTATAGCCAAGAATACTCTACCCAGCAAAGTTATCATTCAGAATTGAAAGAGACAGAAATTGTTTCCCAGACAGGAAAAAGTAAAGGATTTCATCACCCCTAATATAGACCGTCAAGAAAAGTTAAAGGAACTTCTTTAGTGGAAAAGAGAAGGCCACAATTAGAAGAAAACTATTTCATAAGTGAAAGAAGGCATACAGTGAAAGTAGTTGACCAATTACTTACAAAGCTAATATGAATGTTGAAAGACAAAAGCAGTAAAATCAATTATATCAAAAAATAGGATATCACAAAATAAAAAGATGTAAAATATGATACCTTATACATAAAACTCAGAGGGGGCAATAAAAAAGTAGTATCTTTCCAATGTGTCCAAACTTAAGTGACATCAACTTAATAGATAGTGCTGTATACTTAGGATATTATATATAAACCTCATGGTAACCATGAACAAAAAACCTATAACAGATACACAAAAAATTAGGAAAAATGAATTCAAACTTAACACTAAGCAAAATTATCACACACACACACACAACACACACAAACAGGAGAAGAAATGAGGAGGAGGACTGTAATAACAACCAGAAAAAAATGAACAAAATGACCATAAGTACATATATGCTAATAATTACTTTAAATGTGAATAGATTAAGTGTTCCAATAAAAAGATATATGGGGACCAAATGGATTAAAAAAAAAAAAGACCCATCCATATTTTTCCTAAGAGAGACTCACTTGAAACCTAAAGACACATACAGAAAGTTAAGGAATAGAAAAATATTCCAAGCAAATGAAAGTGGAAAAAAAAAAACCTAAAAGCCTAGGTAGCAAGACTTACATCAGGAAAAATGCACTTTAAAATGATGAATGTAACAAGAGACAAGGACATTACAAATGATAAGTGATCAATCCAAAAAGAGTTGGGGAACCTGGGTGGCTTAGTCATTAAGCGTCTGCCTTTGGCTCAGGGTGTGATACCGGGGTCCTGGGATCAAGCCCCACATCAGGCTCCTTGCTCTGCTGGGAGCCAGCTTCTTCCTCTCCCACTCCCCCTGCTTGTGTTCCCTCTCTCGCTGGCTGTGTCTCTCTCTGTCAAATAAATAAATAAAATCTTTAAAACAAAACAAAAAACAAAAAGAGGATATAGCAATTGTAAATATCTATACACCCAACAAAGAAGCATTTAAATATATAAAGCAAGCAAAACAGTCATAAAGAAATTGAAAATGATACAATACTAGAAGATATTGTGACCATACTTACATCAATGGATAAATCATCCAGACAGAAAATGATAAGGCAACTGGTAATACAATACAATAGATCAGATGGACTTCAACATATACAGAACAATCTATCCCAAACCAGAATGTACATTCTTTTCAAGTACACATGAAGCATTCTCCAGTACAGATCACATGTTATAATACAGAACAAATTTCAATTAATTTAAGATGATTTGAACCATGTCAAGCATCTTTCCCCAACACAACGGTATGTAACTAGAAATTAATTACAAGGAAAAAACTTGAAAACACAGACATATGGAGGCTGAAAACACACTACTAAAGAACCAATGGTTCAATGAATAAATCAAGAAGGAAACAAAATATGTTAAAATAATTGCAAAAACACAATGGTCCAAAATTTGGGGGCACAGAAAAGCAGTTCTAAGAGGGAAGTTGGTAGCCATACATGCCAAAATCAAGAAACAAAACAAAATCTCAAATAAATAACCTTACACTTAAAGAGACTAGAAAAAGAAAAAAAGAACAAAACCCCAAATTAGCAGAAGGAAAAAAAAATCAGAGTAAAAATTAAATGGATTAGAGAAAGGAAAAGAAAGAAAGAAAGAAAGGAAAGAAAGGAAAGAAAGGAAAGAAAGGAAAGAAAGGAAAGGAAAGGAAAGGAAAGGAAAGGAAAGGAAAGGAAAGGAAAGGAAAGGAAAGGAAAGGAAGGAAGAATAAAAGAAGGAAGAAAGAAAGAGGAAGAGAGGAAGAGAGAAAGAAAGGAAAAGGAAAGAAAAGAAAGAAGATAAATGCAACTGAAAGCTGGTTCTATAAAAAAATAAGGTAAAATAAATGGACTTAATGAACTTTTAGTGAGATTCATCAAGAAAAAAAGAGAACTCAAAATCAGAAATGAAAGAGAATTCACTATCTACACAACAGAATACAAAGGATTAGAAGGGACTACTACCAAAAATGATATGCCAACATTGGACAACATAGAAAAAAAACATAAGTTCCTAGAAGCATACAGTCTTCCCAAATTGAATCAGGAAAATATATAAAATCTGAAAAGAGAGATTACTAGGAACCAAATTAAATAGATAATTTAAAAACAGCCAAAAAACAAAAATCCAGGACTAGAGGCAGACATTATCTACATCTTCCAAGGTTTTTTGTTAAAACAAATTAAAAAAAAAAGTCATCTAGAATAAAGGCAGTCAGTGCTCTACTTGCAAAATGGGCAGAAACTTGAGACTCCCACAGAGAATATTCTTTCTTAAATCTCACCCGTTTTTCTAGAATTCCATCGCTAGCTATCCACAAAGATCTATCAGAATTTTTTTTAAAGAATGCATAACATTTGTGAAGTCTCTACTGCTGTGAAAGAATGAAAACATTCCTTAGGTTTTCTAGCCAAGACTCATCCTGTGGACAGTTGGCAAATACTTTGGTGTAATGAAAAGGGAATTTGCTGACAGAGTTTTGAAACCCATTAATGTCCATTATTTTTCTGCATATTTTAACATTTCATGTTGACACAAGAATCTAAGTACTCTCTCCATCTATTCTCTTTTTATAGTGATGTCACAGGCAGGGTTATGATATCACATCCCAGGGGTATTGATAGGTTACAACAGATGTGGCTCAGCATTTTTGTCTACTTAAGATAGTCATTGCTGTATTGGAGGAGTATATGCTCATAAATTAGTAAAAAATACAAATGCAAAATTTGTCATCTTTCTTTCAAGGTGACCACTCATTATGGCCCTTCAAGGCTCCAAGGAAACTAGACATAAACTTCAGCTATGACTAGCAGGGAACACAGAATTCTTTGACATCAGTGCCAGCTATTCCTTTATTTGAACTACATTTAGTTTCTGACTTGGTGAAAAATGTTATCTTTAAATAAAAAAAGGTGATTTGAAACTTGATTATTTTTTAAACTAAAATATGCTTCCTTCATTTCTGTATATTGAGGCAACAAATAATAATAATTGTAATAACTTGCACACTAGGAAAATAAAAATAAAATCTTGTAAAGTATACTTCAATAGATTAGAGACTATTATTTCACGCTGGACAGGTAATTTCATAAATTCAAATGTGTTACCTCTAAGCATAGGGTATCCTTTCATATTCTGGAGTGGATGAGTTTTCAGCATGCCTGACAACATTTGACAATTTCTATGATTTCCTTGCAGGTGTTGCAAAGCAGCTTAAACCTTTAACTTAGATAGAAAAGGATCACTTTTTGTATAAGAGTTTCATTGTATAATATTGCAGGCAAATTCCTGAAGTTTATGCCTTTAAAAATGTATGCTTATTTTTCTCATTTATCTTTTTTAAATTATTTATTTGAGAGAGAGAGAGCACGCACATGAGTGGGAGGGGCAGCAAAAGAGGGAGAGAGAGTCTCAAGCAGATTCCTTTCTGAGCATGGAGCCTGATGCTGGGCTTGATCTCACAAACCTGAGATCATGGCCTGAGACAAAAATAAGAGTCAGATGCTTAAGAAGACTGTGCAACCTAGGTGCCTCTGTTTTTCTCATTTCTAACATTTCAATACCAATGCTTTATTGCAATTTTTATGTTGTTGCACAGTATCCACATATTACTGAATTAAATCTTTTTTGTCCTTCTACTTTCAATAAGAATATCTATGGTATTTGGAAAAGATAATTTCCTCATTGCACAATTAATTGGAAACAAAAGTCATAGAAAGACACATATAATGCATGCTTGGAAACAATATCTCTAGCCTATGCATTGAATGATACTCATGCCATAGCCACGTATCTGAAAATAAGATTTTTAGTGCACTGAGGCAAAGGGCATAAAGTGCTTTGAGGAAGGGTAGAGAATTTCAAACTTAAGTCAACCTTCTCTAAATGTTATCTTTCAAATAAATGTAATAGCAATTCCATTAACATGGAAGGTAGATACTACATAAGAGGAAGGATGATAATACCCATATAATAGTAAGTTTGTTGTAATGAAAATGATTTTAAAAATAATTCAAGGAGTTGGAAAATACTGATATAAGCTAAAAGGGTTTTTTTTTTCTGATTTGAAGAAAATATTGTTGAAAATGTATTGTTGATTGTGCATGAGTCCCAAAGCTAGGATTTAAAATCAAGAAAGAGAAACAAACACTATTATTTCTCTCTTCCAGACCTTACCTTGTATTGCATGACTTTCATCCAACTGATTCTACCTTCAGTATCAATAGCATCTATACTGCACAGTATATCATGAGACTTCAGAACTATATTTAGCCAAGTAATATATGCCATATACTTTTCCTTTCCATTCTATTCTACATCATTTTCTTCATTTAATTTTTGATGTGATATTCTTCTTAATGATTCAGCCATCAAAGTTCCAAAGTGGTCCTGATTTGTGTGGGATTCTTAAGGTACTGGGTTTGCCTTGAGTTTCACTCATAAGTATGTAGAATGCCTCCCTTTTCCCCCAGCTACTTGTGTTTGGCATTTTCAAAGCAGAACCCAAAGAGTAGACTTACTGTCCCAATACTACAAAGAGACTTTAAATGATAGCAGTATGTTCTTGCACTCCCTACCTCTCTCCTTATCCCATTTTCCTCCTGCCCTTTCTCTCTCTCTCCCCTCTCCCTCACTTGCCCTTTTATTCTCTTCTTTTTTCTTTTCTTTTTTTCTTTTTTCTTTTTCTTTTCTTTGCCTTTCTCTCTTTTCTTTCTTTCTCTCTCTTTTTCCCTCCTTCCCTCCTTCCTTCTTCCCTTCGCTTCCCTTCCTTCCCTTTCCTTCCCTTGGCTTCCTTCCTTCCAATCATCTGTCCATCCAACCATCCCCCCTCCTTTCCTCTTCCCTCTTCTTCTTTTTCTCTCTCTGTATTTATTTTTGAGAGAGAGCATGTGTGTGTGTGTGGGGGGGGGGGTTGTAGAGGGAGAGAGAGAATCTTAAGCAGGCTCCATGCCCAGCACAGAGCCCAACAGCAGGGCCCAGTCTCACAGCCCTGAGATGATGACCTGAGCTGAAATCAAGAGTCAGTCAATTAAACAACTGTGCCACTCAGTTGCCCCATTCTCTTTCATTTTTAATCCCTCCACTTTTTTTTTTAATTAAGCAGGAGTTCAAGGCATGGAAGTTTACCCCAGGCTGGCTTCTCAGTCCTTTTTAATCCCATATCCCTTTTTCCCCCCACCAAAATCTTATTGCTTGTTTTCATTTTCCGATTTATTGAAACTTTCCTTAATAAGTTGTTTTTCCCCAGGACTATATTTAACTTTTGCTATATATTGTGAAATCTTTATTTGTAATGTTATGATGAATCTATTTTGTGTCCTCACTCTGTTTATCACTGTGTAGACTATTTTGGAAATGTAAGAAAAGCATAATGTCCTGTTACAATAGTTTATGATACAGACAGAGAAAGAAATGGGAAACAGAAAGGAAACAGAAATAATATATTACATAGAATTCAAGGTCTTCATTGTAAAGAACAATTAGTAAATTATTATACATGACACAAAAATTATTCATTATAAACCATAATGTCAATATGTTGCCATTATTATGCATGAAATACAAATTTTAAAATAATTTTATAAACTATCAGAAATAAAAATATAAAGGGTGAAATTATCAAGGATGTTTTTTCAGAGCAACAGCATTCTATCTAATATGTTGGTAGCATGTTGGTGGCTTCTATTTAGAGAGGGAATTAGCAATAAAAGAATCAGGAAATATATCATTATTTTGGAATGAATCCAGTGATAATCTCTAGAATTGGTTAAAAAAAAAGCCCTGATTTTAGGAAATAAAGACGAAAGATAGCTGCTTTTTTTTTATTTGAGGTTAAGAACAATACTATTTGCCAACCATTTCAAGGACATTGGTAACACTTTACATGGTTGCTTCTGAGAAACTTAATAGTTGGTTACACCAGTTAATGATTTTGAATGTCCTTTGTATGAAGGGAAGGCATTAATTTTAAGATCCCAAGGCAATACTAACTTATATTAACTGAACCAGTCTAATTCTAATATAAAGACAAATTTGGTATACTCCTAGACCACCATCCTAGAACTGCAGATTGTCTTAATCTGTTCAATGGTAGGAATGTTTCTTACTGTGAGTGGAGGTAGAGTGCTTCATCTTTCATAGCATATTATGTATTTTCTAGTAATTATATGGCTTATACAATGAATGTACTGAAATAAAAATGTATTTCTTTTTAAAAGTCGATTTTAAAATGGGCCTTCTTATCTGAACATTTTCACTTTGACTCAGGCCCATCAGCCAGGTGCTCCCTCTGTAGGATGTCTTGGGACTCCCTAGCCTGTTCACACTTCAGCTCTAGTATCCAACCACAATGGCTCAGCCTGTAGTGCACTGAGACCCTAATTGTGTCCACTATAGCTCCAGCCAGCCAGCCAAGCTGCCAGGTCTGCACAGGAGACCATCACAAGACCATCCCTTCAAGTCTAGGAGAAGTAGATGTCCCACATGTACACAGAAACAAACACAGAGAGTAAGACAAAATGAGAAGAGAAATATGTTCTAAGTGAAACAATAAGACAAAACAGCAGAAAATACCTGTATGAAATGGGGATAAGCAACCTACCTGATAAAGAGTTCAAAGAAATAGCCATAAAGATGTTTGCCAAACTTCAGAGAAGAGTGAATGAATTCAGTGAGAACTTCATAAAAGAGATAAGAATGAATCAATCAAAGTTGAAGAATATAATAACTGAAATGAAAAATGTCCTAGAGAGAATCAGCAGCATATTAGAATGACCAGAAGAGTGGATCAGTGATCTGGAAGACAGGATAATTGAAAACAACCAAGCTGAAGAGGCAAAAAAAAAAAAAAAAAGGAAAAGAAAAAGAAAGAAAAAGAAAAAGAAAAAGAAAAAGAAAAAGAAAAGAAAAGAAAAAGGTAGTGTGGGTAGAATTTTTAGAAATGAGGATTGTTTAAGGGATCTCTAGAACAATATCAAGTGTACTTACATTCACATTATAGAGGTCCCACAAGGAGAAAAGAAAGAGAAAGGGGCAGAAAACTTATTAAAAGAAAAAATAGATAGAATCTTCCCTAACATGTGCAAGGTAATTGATACCCAGATCCAATCAGCACAGAGAGCCCAAAACAAGATGAATTTAAGGTTCATACCAGGACACATAATATGTAAATGTCAAATATTAAAGATAAAACAAGAATCTTAAAAGCAGCAAGAAAGAAAAAGAACTAGTATGTACAAGAGAAACAACACAAGGCTATTAGCTGATTTTCAGCCCAAAATTTGCAGGCCAGAGAGAGCAGCATGATATATTCAACGTGTTGAAAGGATAAAACCTACAACCAAGAATAATCTACCTGGAGAGTTTATCATTCAGAATTGAAAAAAGATATGAATAATTTCTGAGACAAACAAATGTTAAGGGAGTTGATTACCAAAATAACAGCCCTACAAGAAATGCTAAAAGGGCTTCTTTAAGTTGTAAAGAAAAGGCAATAACTATAAAATTATGAAAGTAAAAAAAAAGAGTAAAAGCAAACATACAGTAAAGATCAAAGGAATCATTTATGAAGCTAGTATGAAGGATAAAAGACAAAAGTAGTAAAATCAGTTCTATCTAAAAATTAGTTAAGAAACAAAAAATTTCAAAAACTGTGAGATATGACATCATATACATAAAACATGGAAGTAGGGAGTAAAATGTAGTTCTCTCAGATTGTGTTTGAATTTAAATGACTATCAACTTAATATATATTGTTATATACTTAAGATGTTACATAGGAAGCTCATATAAGCAAAACCAAAATCCTATACTAGATACACAATAAATAAAAAGAAAAGAATCCAAGAATAACACTAAATAAAATCATCAAACCACAAGGGAAGAGAGCAAGAGAAGCAACAGAGAACTACAAAAACAAGCAGAAAACAATGAACAAAATGTCAAAGTGTACAAACTTATCAATAACTACTTTTTATAGAAATGAATTACATGCTCAAATGACATAAGGTGACTGAATGGATTAAAATAACAAGATTTATTTCTATGATGCCTACTAGAAACTCACTTCAGACCTCAAGACACATACAGACTGGAAGTGAGGGGATAAATGTATTTCATTCAAATGGAAGTAAAATAAAAAATTTAAAAAGCGAGGGTAGCAATAGCTATACCAGACAAAATAGACCTTAAAACAAAGACTGTAACAAAGACTTTAAGTCAAACAAAGGCACTCAATGATAAAAAAATTAATTTAAACAGAGAATATAATAATTGTAACAATCTACACATACATGTAAATATCTAAATATATAAAACAAATATGAATAGACATAAAAGGAGAAATTGACAGTAATGCAATAATAATATGGGACTTTAACATTCATTTACATTAATAGATCATCCAGACATTAAATCATAAGGAAACAGTGGCTTTGAATGACACACTAGACCAGATGGACTGCACAGATACATGCAGAATATTCTATCTAAAAACAGCAAAACGCACATTATTTTCAAGAGTATGTGGAAATTTCTCTAAGGTTTATCACATTAGAACACAAAACCAGTCACAACAAACTTAAGAAGATTGAAATCATATTAATCATCTTTTCCAAACACAATGGTATTTTTTTTCTTTTAATTGATCTTCAGGAAAAAAAAAAGTAGAAAAAACACAAGCATGTGAAAACTAAACTACATGCTACAACAACCAGTAGGTCAATGAAGAAATCAAAGAGAAAATAAAAAAAACAATACACAGAGACAAATGGAAATGGAAACACAATAGTCCAAAACTTGGGAATGCGGCAAAAGCTGATTTAAGAGGAAATTTATAGTAATACAGGCCTACCCTAAGAAACAAGAAAAATTTCAAACAATCTAACCTTACACCTAAAGGAAACAGAAAACAAAAATAAAAACAAATTCCAAAGTTAGTAGAATGAAGGGAAAAACAAAGATGAAGTGTAAATAAATGAAATAAAGACTAAAAAATCAAGAGATGATCAATAAAACCAAGAGCTATTTCTTTAAAGATGTAAACAAAATTGACGAACCTTTAACCAGATTTATCAAGGGAAAAAAAAGACTCAAAATCAGAAATTAAAGAGAATTAACAATCTATACAACAAAAACACAAAAGATTTTATAAAGGACTGCTACCAAAGATTACATTTCAACAAATTGGAATACTTGAAGAAATGGATAAATTTCTAGTAACCTACAGTCTTCCAAAACTAAATCAGGGAGAAACAGAAAATCTGAAAAGAGAGATTACTAGCAACAAAATTAAGTGAGTAGTCAAAAAACTCCCAACAAACAAAGTTCAGGACCAGATGGCTCCATAGGTGATTTCCACCACTCATTTAAAAAAGAGTTAAAAACATTTTTTCTCAAACTGTTCCAAAAAATAGAAGTAAAGCTTCCAAATTCATGCAATGAGGTCAGCATTACCCTGATACCAAAACCAAAGACACTTGAAAAAATAAAACTATAAGGGTACCCGGGTGGCCAGCTAGTTAAGTATCCAAACCTTGATTTCAGCTTGGGTTATGATCTCAGGGTTGTGGGATCAAGCCTAAGAGTCTGCTTGTCTTTCTCCCTCTGGTCCTCCCCCTACTCTCCCTTCTATTAAATAAATAAATAAATAAATAAATAAATAAATAAATCTTAAAAAATAAAGAAAACAAAAGTATAGGCCAATATCCCTATTAACATAGATGCAAAAATCCTCAACAAAATATTTGCAGACTGAATTAAACAATACATTAGAAGGGTCATTCACCATGATTAAGTGGGATTTATTCTAGGGATGCAAGAATGAGTCAATAACTACAAATCAATCCATGTGATAAATAACATTAACAAAGAATAAAGCCAAAGGATCATCTCAAAACAGGCAAAAAATGTATTTGATAAAATTCAATCTCTGTTCATGATAAAAACTTCTAACAGAATAGATTTAGAGGAAATATGCCTCACATAATAAAGGCTACACACACACACACACACACACATACACACAGAGCTAACATACTCAATGGAGATAAGCTGAAAGGTTTTTTTCTCTAACATCAGGAAAAGACAGGGATGTCTACTCTTGCCACTTTTCATTAACATTATAATCAAAGTTTTTGGGGTGGCTGGGTGGCTCAGTTGTTAAGCATCTGCCTTTGGCTCAGATCATGATCCCAGGGTCCTGGGATCGAGCCCCATGTCGGACTCCCTGCTCAGCAGGAAGCCTGCTTCTCCCTCTCCTACTTCCCCTGATTGTGCTCCCTCTCTTGCTGTGTCTCTCTCTGTCAAATAAATAAAATCTTTTTAAAAAATTATAATCAAAGTTCTAGACTTAGCAACCTGACAGGAAAAAGAAATAAAAGTCATCCAAATTGATAAGAAAGAAATAAAACTGTCACTATTTGCAAATGGCATAATAGTATATCTAGAAAGCCCTAAAGATTCTACCAAGATTATAACTAGTAAGTGAATTCAATGAAGTTGTAGGCTACAAAATTAATGTAGAGAAATCTATTACGTTTCTATACAGTAATCATGAAACATTTCAAAGAGAAATCAAACAATCTCACAATTGCACCAAAAAGAATAAAATACCTAGGAATAAATTTAACCAAGGAGGTGAAAGGCCTATATTCTGAAAACTATAAGGTATTGCTGAAAGAAAATGAAGGCAACACAGATGGAAAGAGATACCATGTTGATGAATTGGAAGAACGTTAAGATATTCATATTACCCAAAGCAATCTAGAGATTCAATGTGATCCTTATCAAAATACCATTAGTACTGGGGTGCCTGGGTGGCTCAATTGGTTGAGTGGCCACCTTTTGACTTCGACTCAGGCCCTGATCTCTGCATCCTAGGATTGAGCCCCACATCAGGCTCTGAGCTCAGCAGGGAGTCTGCTTCAGGATTCTCCCTCTTCCTCTGCAACACCCCCTTCGCCACTTGCTCTCTCTCTCAAACAAATAAATAAATGTTAAAAAAAAAGTACGATTTTTCACAGAACTAGAAGAAATGATCTTAACATTCATATGGAACCAGAAAGACCCCAAATAACCAAAGAAACCTTGAGAAAAAAGAACAAAGCTGGAGGTATCAGAATCCCAGATTTTAAGATACATCACAAATCTCTCAAATCAAGAGAGTATGCTCTTGCCACAAAATAGACACATAGATTCATGAAACAGGATAGAGAGTCCAGAAACAAACCTATGCTTATATGGTCAATTAATCAACAGCAAAGGAGAGACTAGACAGTGGGGAAAAGACAATCTCTTTAATAAATGGTTTTGAGAAAAATGCACATTTACATTAAAAAAAAAAAAGTGGCCTACCTTCTTATACCATACACACACAAGAAAAACCCTCAAAATGGATTAAAGACCTAAATGTGAGACCTGAAACAATAAAATTCATAAAAGAAAAAACAGGCAGTAATTATCATGGGCATTCGCTTAGCAACATATTTATGGGTATATCTCTTCAGGAAGAAAAGGAAAAAAAAAAAACTATTGAAACTATACCAAAAAAAACCCCCTCCTCCTTTATGTATGTTATCATTTTATATATCTGGGTGCTACCATGTTGGGTGCATAAATATTTACAATTGTTACATATTGTTGGATTGTCCCCTTTATGATTATATAATGACCTTTTCTCTTTTTACAGTCTCTGTTTTAAAGTCTGGTTTGTCCAATATAAGTATTGCTACTCTGGCTTTATTTTGATATCCATTTGTGTGATGTTTCTCTGTGGCCTCACTTTTAATCTGCAAATTTCTAAAATTAGTCTCTTGTAAGCATCAGGTAGATAGGTCTTGTTTTTGTTTTTAACCATCTTGACACCTATGTCTTTTGATAGGACTGTTTATTTACATTCAAAGTAATTATTGATATCTATTTATTGCCATTTTATTACTCGTTCTGTTCTTGTTTCTGGAAACTTTCTGATTCTTTGTTACTTTTGATCTCTCCTTTGCACTCAAAGTGTCCCCTTTAATATTTCTTGCACATCTGGTTTAGTGGTCATGAACTCCTTAGTTTTTGTCTGGGAAATGATAGCCTTACAGGATTGAGTACTCTTGGTTGTGGATTTTTCTCAATCAGCATGTTGAATACATCATGCCATTCTCTTCTGGCTTGCCAAGTTTCTGTTGAGAAATCTCCAGCTAGCCTTATGAGTCTTCCCTTATAACTTAAGGACTTCTTTTACCTTGCTGCTTTTTGGATTTTTTTCTTTATCAATATAATTTACAAATTTAATTACAATATGTCTTGGTGCTTGGCTGCTTGTGTTGATTTTGATGGGAGTTCTCACTACCTTCTGGATCTGGATGTCTGTTCCCTTCCCCAGATAAGGGAAGTTTTCTGCTATTATTTCTTGAAATAAGTTTTCAGCCCCTTTTTCTTTCTCTTCTTTTTTCTGGGACTCCTATAATACAAATGTTATTACATTTGTTGGAATCACTGAGTTCCCTACATCTATTCTCATGTTGCATAATTATTCTTTTTCTCTTTTGTTCAGCTTCATTGATTTCCATTCTCTTGTCTTTTAGGTCACTAATTTATTCTCCTGTTTCTTCTGACTTACTATTCATTGCATCAAGGCTTTTTCCAAATTTATTTATTGTGTTTTTCATCTCTGAATGTTTTTTTTACTCTTTTATCTCTTTGGTAAGGTTCTCACTGATGTCTTCTATTCTTTTCTTAAGCCCAGTGAGTATCCTTATGATTGTTGCTTTAAATTTGCCATCAGACATGTTACTTATATCTGTTTCATTTAGATCTCTGGCTGTGGCCTTATCTTGTTCTTCCATTTGGGATAAATTTCTTCATTTTGGCATTTTGTCTAAGTTTCTGCCTTCTTTGCTGTATTAGAAAAGCCAGTTGTGTCTCTTCCTTTTGAAAATAATGATGTCATGGAAAAGAGTTCAGGTAATACCCAAGGCCTGCTCTTTGCAGGAGAATCTCTGGTGTGTGCTGAGTGTGCTTTGTTGTTGTGTTTGGTTGCTCCATCCTTCAGGCTAGTCATCTGCAGAGGCTCTTCTTGCCTTCTGTGGACAGTGTTTGGTCGCTGGCCTGAATGTGGTAAATTTTAACTAGGTGTGCTCTGGTCTGATTGTGAAATGAGACCTGACACCAACTCCAACAGAACTAAGGACCTGCAGAACTCTCTGGTAGGGAGGCATGGATGGGCAGGGATTTGTGCTGGTTTTCTGGGGAAGGGCTGGCCAAAATGGGATGAAGGAAAACTTGACTGAGCAGGGCAGTCCCACCAGAGCAGTGGGGGGTGAGGTTTGGTGTAAGTAAGTTAGGCAGCCAGCATCCACACTGAGCTGTTCCCTCAAGTGGCTCTGTGTTTACGCTGAGGGGCAGGAAAAGAAATGGCACCAGCCAGCTCATCGAGTGGAATTTATTCCTGGGTTGCAAGTGTGGGTCAATACTTGCAAATCCATCAATGTGATACACCACATTAATAAAATAAAGAATAAGAATCATATGATCATTTCAACAGATTCCAAAAAAAGCATTTGACAAAGTACAACATTGATTTATGATAAAAACCCTCAAGAAAGTAGCTTTATAGGGAACATACTTCAACATAATAAAGGCCAAATAGGAAAACCCCACAGCTAATAATCAGCCTCAATGGGGAAAAATTGAGAGAGTTTCCTTTGTGGTCAAAACAAGACAGGGCTGTCCTCTCTCACCACTGTTATTTTATATAATGTTGGAAGTCCTAGCCACAGCAATAGAAACAACAAAGTTATAAAAGGCATCCAAATCAAAAAGAAAGAAGAAAAATTTTCATTATTTGTAGATGACATGATGCTATATATAGAAAACTCAAAAGACTCCACCAAAAATATGCTAGAGCAGATAAATGAATTCAGTAAAGTTGCAGGATACACAATCAATGTACAGAAATCTGTTTAATTTTTATATAATAATAATGAAGCAGCAGAAAGAGAAATTAAGGAATAGATCCCATCTACAATTGAGCAAAAAACCATAAATGCCCAGGAATAAACCTAACCAAATAAGGAAAACACCTGTACTCTGAAAACCATAAAATGCTGAAGAAAGAAATTGAAGATGACACAAAGAAATGGAAAAACACTCCATGTTCATCAATTAGAAGAAAAAATATTGTTAAAATGTCTATACCACTCAAAGAAATCTCACATTTAATACAATCCCTATCAAAATACAACAGTATTTTTCACAGAGCTAGAACAAACAATCCTAAAATTTGTATGGAATCACAAAAGACCCCAAACTGCCAAAGCAACCTTGAAAAAGAAAAGCAAAGCTGGAGGCATCACAATTTGAGACTTTAAATTCTATTACAAAGCTCTAGTGATCAAAACAGTGTGGTACTGATCAAAAATAGACACATAGGGGAGCCTGGGTGGCACAGCCGTTAAGCGTCTGCCTTCGGCTCAGGGCATGATCCCGGTGTTATGGGATCAAGCCCCACATCAGGCTCCTCCGATATGAGCCTGCTTCTTCCTCTCCCACTCCTGTCCTGCTTGTGTTCCCTCTCTCGCTGGCTGTCTCTATTTCTGTCGAATAAATAAATAAAATCTTTTAAAAAAAATAGACACATACATCAATGAACCAGAATAGAAAACCCAGAAATGAACCCACAACTATATGGTCAACTATTCTTCAACCAAGGAGGTGAGAATATCCAATAGGAAAAATCTTTTCAACAAAGAGTTTTGAGAAAACTGGACAGGAACATGCAGAAGAATGAAACTGGATCATTTTCCTACACCAAACACAAATGTAAATTTAAAATGGATGAAAGACCTAAATGTGAGACCTGGAACCATAGAAATCCTAGAAGAGAACACAGGCAGTAACCTCTTTGACATCGGCTATAGCAACTTCCATCTAGATATGTCTCCTGAGGCTAGAGAAACAAAAGAAAAATAAACTATTTATACTTCATCAAAATAAAAATCTGCACAACAAAGGAAATCAACAAAACTAAAAGGCAACCTACAGAATAAGAGAAGATATTTGCAAATAACATATCTGATAAAGGATTAGTATCCAATATCTATAAAGAACTTATAAAACTCAACACTTCAAAATGAATAATCCAATTAAAAAATGGGCAGAAGACATGAGTAGACATTTCTCCAAAGAAGACATGCAGATGGCCAACAGGCATGAAAAGTTGCCCAACATGACTCATCATCAGGAAAATACAAATCAAAACTACAATGAGATATCACCTTACATCTCAGAATGGCTAAAATCAACAACACAAGAAACAACAGGTGTTGGTGAGAATGTAGAGAAAAAGGAACCAACGTTGGGAATACAAACTAGAACAGCCACTCCAGAAAATAGAATGCAGATTCCTCAGAAAGTTCGAAATAGAGCTATCCTATGATCCAGCAATTGCAGTATTAGGTATTTATCCAAAGAATACAAAAATACTAATTCAAAGTTACATGTGCACCCTGGTGTTTATATCTTTATTATCTAAAATAGCCAAATTATGGAAACAGCCCATGTGTCTATCAACCAATGTATGGATAATGTGGAAGATGTGGTGTATATTTATTATACATATATATGTGTATTTTTATTATTATATAATGTGGAATATAGAATATTATATATAATTATATATATTTGGAATTTAAGAAACCAAACAAATGAGCAATGGGGAAAAAAGAGGGGGGCAAACAGAGAATCAGACTCTTTTTTTTTCTTTTTTTTTAAAGATTTTATTTATTTATTTGACAGAGATAGAGACAGCCAGCGAGAGAGGGAACACAAGCAGGGGGAGTGGGAGAGGAAGAAGCAGGCTCATAGCGGAGGAGCCTGACGTGGGGCTCGATCCCATAACACCGGGATCACGCCCTGAGCCGAAGGCAGACGCTTAACTGCTGTGCCACCCAGGCGCACCGAGAATCAGACTCTTAACTATAAAGAACAAAGTGATGGTTACCAGAAGGCAGGTGAGTGGGGTGATGGGTTAAATAGGTGATGGGGATTAAGGAGTGCCCTTATGATGAACACTGGGTTTTTATGGAAGGTTTGAATCGCTATATTGTACATCCGAAACTAATCTTACACTGTATGTTAACTAACTGGAATTTAAATAAAAACCTAAAAAATAATAAAACAAAATAAAAAATTTTGCGTAGCAAAGAAAGCCATCAATGGGATGAAAGGGCAATCTACTAAATGGGAGAAGATATTTACAAATGTTACACTGATAAGGGATTAATATCCAATATATATAAATAAGATATGCAACTCAACACCAAAACCACAATTTGATTAAAAAATAGGTAGAGGACCTGCATAGATATTTTTCCAAAGAAGACATATAGATGGCCAATGGCACATGGAAAGATGCTGAACATCACTAATCATCAGGAAAATGTAAATCAAACTGCCAATAAGACAGCACCTCACACCTATCAGAATAGCTAGTATCAAAAAGACAAGAAATACCAAGTATCAGTGAAGAGGTAGACGACTCTGCCCTCGTGTAATGCTAGTGGGAATGAAAACTGGTGCAATACCATGGGGCGCCTGGGTAGCACAGTCCTTAAGCGTCTGCCTTCAGCTCAGGGCATGATCCCAGCGTTCTGGGATCCAGTCCCACATAGGGCTCCTCCGCTGGGAGCCTGCTTCTTCCTCTCCCACTCCCCCTGCTTGTGTTCCCTCTCTCGCTGGCTGTCTCTATCTCTGTCAAATAAATAAANTTTAAAAAAAAAAAAAAAAAAAAAAAAAAAAAAAAAAGAATATGAGGTATTAGCAAACAGAAATAATTAAGAGATTTTAGTCCCTGTAGGAGTTTAAACATAAGGTGAAATGGTAGGAATGTGTTAGATATGGTCCAGATAGAATTTTTAAAAGTGGTCAAATATTGTGATTACTTTCAGTTATATGAATTTGTTTTATTTAGCCTACAGTGCATAATTTTGAACAAGTAATATTCTGTATATTATTTTTTTAACTTTAAATACATACTCATTAATATCTCTTTTGTAGTTTTTTTAAATAACATGACTTAGATGTTCAGTATAGTCTTCATAGTTAATAAAATGCAAATATTAGAAAGGAACAGATTTTAGTGCTCTAGTAGCAGAGTAATAAAAAACATCAGAGTCTTAGTGCATATTCTCATTTTACATTTTAAAGACATTCATCTATGTTATGGGTTTTTAAATGGCCAATCATTTTTATTCATAATGTCACAATATTTTTCATCCAGGAAATATATATAACTTTCCTTGACTATTTAAATACCTTCTGAGAAGTTCATAAAAGTACTTCAAGAAAAAATATAATTTTATTTCAATATGTATTAGGCTGTCATTCATTGTTCCAGAAAAGGAGTTATGCTCTCTCTTACTACATATAAAGTACATAGACATTTATCTTAACTCATAAAGGCAGTTAGAATAAATGAAAGATTCCCAAATTTACTAATCTCTACAAAATCAGATAGGAGTTATCTAAAAGTTGTTTGTAAAGAACTAAACAGACATTGGCAAGGAAAACAACCTGATGTTTACTAACCTAATGCTTAGATTACACTAGCCTATGGTGCAAACATCAAGATTCTCACATTGCACAATATTTCCACCAAAAATATTTTTGGAACTTTGATGTACAAAAGTGGCAATAATTTGGATTTTAGAAGACAGTTTGGAAATAATAACTCTGTAGATTTTAAATGAATATACATGGACTGTGCCTTTTGCCTAGTACTGACTCATAATTTCTTTGCAAAGTCAATTATTACCTATGGCTCAGCTCTAAATTCTGCCCAATAAATTAATTAAACCTACAGTAAATATTCCATGGAAGAACTATACTTGTACCTCAAGAGAAATCAGCAGTGTAATATTATGTCAATATTGTTTAAAAAATTCATTTTAGCTCTTACTAGTTTACTTCAATCTCTTCCAAGTCAGAGACAACAACATTTAGAAATGTTTTATCCTCCATCCTTAAACATGACTTACCCTTCAAAGCTATAGTACAAAAATTATTACACATGCTAGAACACTGACTCTATTTATGCTTACATTTATTGGGTATAAAAACTGTAGTAAACAAAGATGGCATTGTAGATGGGATCCTTCTGTGTATATATGTGTGTATGTTTGTATAAGTTTTTTCATGTAGATGAGTATGTAGGAGTAATATACAAGAATGGACTTAGGTCTACCTCTAGTGGAAGGGTCAGGAGACATACTTGAAATTTGGATTGTGCTCTCTTCTGCAACTTATTACAACTTTTTTTCTTTACATATTTGGTTCACTATATCCAGTTATTTATCCATTCATTTAATAAAGATGTCTTTAATACTTGTGCCAGGTTTTCTAATTTCCCATTTCTGTGTAAAGAACAGGAATAGGGCTTAAGAAGTGAGATGTGCCCTACTGGCGAAGGTGGCATTGTGATAAATGGCAAAGATGTTTATTTTTAGTGATTCTGATACTAAGGTAGGGAAGAAACTCATACCTATTCATCAAGAAATTGATGCTAAGAATTTTTTTTAAACAGATGCCAGTATAAACCAAATAAAATGGTATAGAAATGAACAAATAGTGAAGATGTGAAGGATAATCTACACTACTTCCAAGGGATTTCCGAAACTGTGTCTACTTAGCCTATACATTTATGGATATATTACGCACATTTTAAAAGGTCAGATTAGAATGCTTGGCTTCTAATAAAAGGTACTTAGAGATATAAAAATAAACATCTATACTCTCCAACTTCAAGTGGAATGTCTTTGGTTGACAAGGACAGATAAATAATTATAATAATAGAGGATAAGTAGAAGGGAGAAAGAAAAAGGAGAGTATATTTCTAATCAATTATTAAGAAGAAATGACAGGAAAATAGAAGACAATTTATAAGAGGTAAATACTGAGGATAATTCATATTTGAAAAAGGTATAGGGAACTTTTCTAAGGAATATTTACTGTAGATTTAATTAATTTATGGCACAGAAGAGCCGAACCATAGGTATTTAGTGTCTCTGCAAAGAAATTATGAGTCAGACATAGGCATAGAAATCACAACAAATTTCAAGGTGAATATTACAGAATTCCACACTTAGGCATATTATATTAAAAGAGAGAAATAACAAAGACCAGGCTGAAATAAAGTAAGCTTACATATACCAAATTACAGTTCAACCAGCAATTGATTCTTAGTGTAAACCCTGGATGTCAAAAGACAATAGCTTAATATCTTAGAATTCTTTTGAGATTTAAATTGTGGCAAATACTTTATCTGTAATTAAACAATCTTTTGTAAATGGAATAAAATCAAGTTTTTCCAATAAACAAAGGTGGGGAAATTTTGGCACATATTTATCCTTTGCAAAGGAAACACTAAACAGTGTGCTTCAGGAAGAGAGACAAAGGGAGATAGTCCGAGATGGTAGAGGAGTAGGAGACCATAGTTTTGACTGGTCTCAGGAATTCAGCTACATAGCTATCAAATCATTCTGAGCACCTGCGAACTCAAACGGATCTAAGAAAAGAATAGCTGCAACTCTACAAATAGAAAAGCAACACTTTCTGTAAGAGTAACAAGACAAAAAAATTCACCTCAAAAAAGAGAACAAGAAGCAGTTCTGACTGCAGGGACTTAATCACTATGGACATAAGTAAGATGTCAAAACTAGAATTAAGAATAACGATTATAAAGATACTACCTGGGCTTGAAAACAGCATAGACGGCACTAGAGAATCCCTTTCTGAACAAATAAAAGAACTACAATCTAACCAACTAAGTATAAAAAGGCTATTATTGAGATACAATAAAAAATGGAGGCTCTTAATGCTAGGATAAATGAGGCAGAAGAGATTTGGTGATATAGAAGACCAAATGATGCAGAATAAAGAAGCTGAGGAAAAAATAAACAACTACTGGATCATGAGGGGAGAATTTGAGTGATAATCATAAAGCAAAACAATATTAGAATAATTGGGATCCCAGAAGAAAAGGAAAAGAGAGAGAGGAGGAAGGTATAGTGGAGCACTTTATAATGGAGAACTTCCCTAATCTGAGGAAGGAAACAGGCATCAAATTCCGGGAGGGACAGAGAACTCCCCTCAAAATCAATAAAGATAGGTCAATAACTCAAAATATAACAGTGGAACTTGCAGATCTCAGAAACAAAGAGAAAAGCAGCTGAGAGAAGCTCAAGACAAGAGGTCTGTAAACTGCAAGGGTAGAAATGTTAGACTGGCAGCAGACCTATCCACAGAGATCTGGCAGGCCAGAAAGCACTGGCATGATATATTCAGGGTGCTAAATGAGAGAAATATGCAGCCAAAGACTACTTTATCCAGCAAGGATGTCCCTCAAAATAGAAGGAGAGGGGGGAAAAAAGCTACCAGGATAAACAGAAACTAAAAGAATCTATGATCACTAAACCAGCTCTGCAAGAAATATTAAAGGGGATTCTTTAAGTGAAGAGAGAGCCCACAAGAACATAGACCAGAAAGGAACAGAGACAATATACAGAAACAGTGACTTTACAGGTAATACAATGGCACTAAATTCATATCTTTCAATAGTTACTCTAAATGTAATTGGGCTAAATGCCCCAATCAAAAGACATAGGGTATAAGATTGGATAAAAAGGCAAGACCCATTGATAAGCCATCTGCAAGAGACTCATTTTAGACCCAAAGACACTTCCAGACTGAAAGAGAGGGGGTGGAACATTTATCATGCTAATGGACATCAATAGAAGGCTGGGGTAGCAATCCTTATATCAGACAAATTAGATTTTAAACCAAAGACTGTAATAAGAGATGCAGAAGGACACTATATCATAATTAAAGGGTCTATCCAACAAGAAGATCCAACAAAGTAAGTATTTATGCCCCTAACATGGGAGAAGCCAATTATAAAAGCAATTGATCACAAAATTAAAGAAACACATTAATAATAATACATTAATAGTAGAGGACTTTAACAACCCCTCACAACAATGGACAGATCATCTAAACAGAAGATCAACAAGGAAATAAAGGCTTTGAATGACACACTGGATGAGATGGACTTCACAGATATACCCAGAGAATTCCACCATAAAAAATAGAATATGCATTCTTCTCAAGTGAACATAGAACATTGTCCAGAATAGAACACATACTTGGTCACAATCAAGTCTCAACCAGTACCAAACAATTAGGATCATCCCCTGCATATTTTCAGACTATAGTGCTTTGAAACTTGATTCAATCACAAGAGGAAATTTGGAAAGAACTCAAATACATGGAGGCTAAAAAGCATCCCACTAAAGAATGAATGGATCAACCAGGAAATTAAAGAAGAATTTTAAAAAATCATGGAAACAAATGAAAATGAAAATACAACTGTTCGAAATCTTTGGGATGCAGCAAAGTTGGTCCTAAGAGGAAAGAACATAGCACTACAAGCCTTTCTCAAGAAACAAGAAAGGTCCCAAATACTCAACCTAACCTTACACATGAAGGAGCTTGAGAAAGAACAAGTAAACCATAAACCCAGCAGGAGAAGAGAGATAATAAAGATTAGAGCAGAAATCAATGAAATAGAAACCAAAACAGCAATGCAACATATCAAAAAACCTAGGAGCAGCTTTTTTGAACCAATTAATAAAATCGATAAACCCCTGGCCAGACTTGTCAAAAAGAAAAGAGAAAGGACCCCAATAAGTAAAATTGTTAATGAAAGAGGAGAGATCACAACGAACATGGAAGAAATACACACAATTATAAGAACTTATTATGAGCAACTATATGCCAACAAATTAGACAATCTGGAAGAAATGGATGTATTCCTAGAGACATGTGTGAGCTACCAAAATTGAAACTGTAAAAAATAGAAAACCTGAACAGACCCATAACTAGCAAGGAAATTGAAGCAGTAATCAAAAATCTCACAACAAACCAGAATCCAGGTCGTGATGGCATCCCAGGGGAATACTACCAAACATTTAAAGAAGAATTAATACCTATTCTTCTGAAGCTATTTCAAAAAATAGAAATGGAAGGAAATCTTCCAAACTCTTTCTATGAGGCCAGCAAACTCTTGATCCCAAAACCAGACAAAGACCCCACCAAAATGGAGAATTATAGACCAGTATCCCTGATGAACATGGATGCAAAAATTCTCACCAAAATACTAGCCAATAGGATCTAATAGTACATTAAAAGGATTGGTCACCACGACCAAGTGAGATTTATTCTGAGGCTGCAAGAATGGTTCAACATCTGCAGCAAATCAATCAATGTGATAAACTACATAAATAAAAGAAAGGACAAGAACCATGTGATCTTCTCAATAGATGCAGAAAAAAAGATTTGACAAAGTACAGCATCCTTTCTTGAATAAAACTCTTCACAGTGTAGGGAAAAAGGGAACATGCCTCAATATCATAAAAGCCGTATACAAAAAGCCCACAGCAAATATCATTCTCAGTAGGGAAAAACTGAGAACTTTTCCCCTAAGGAGGAAAATGGCAGGGATATCCACTATCATCACTGTTGTTCCACATAGTACAAGAAGTACTAGCTTCAGCAATCAGACAACAAAAAGAAATCAAAGGCATCCGAATTGGCAAAGAAGAAGTCAAACTCTCACTCCTTGCAGATGACATGATACTCTATGCAGAAAACCCAAAAGACTCCACCCCAAAAGTGCCAGAACTCATACAGGAATTCAGCAAAGTGGCAGGATATAAAATCCATACACAGAAATCAGTTGCATGTCCATACCCTAACAATGAGGCAGAAGAAAGAGAATTTAAGGAGTTGATCCCTTTTACAATTGCACCCAAAACCACAATATGCCTAGGAATAAACCTAACCAAAGAGGCAAAGGATCTGTATTCAGAGAACTATAGAACCCTCATGAAAGAAATTGAGGAAGACCAAAGAAATGGAAAAACATTCCATGCTCATGGGTTGAAAGGACAAATATTCTTAAAATATCTACGCTACCTAGAGCAATCTATACATTCCATGCAA